>NC_133824.1:64107582-64267832 GCF_047830755.1 Zonotrichia albicollis | reverse complement strand
CAAGAATAATCCCAAAACCCAAAAAAACTTAAATCTGCAACAAAAATATTATTCCCAACTGAATAAACCCATAGTGCCTCAAGCTATCAAAATAAAAATAACACCTAGAAACAAACACAAAGCCTAAAGACAAACGTAACCATAAACAATGTCTCCCAAATTACCGCAACCATAAAACATACACTACAATCAAACAAACCAAATAAATAAAAGCCCTGGAAGACGATAAACACACATGCAATTCGCGAGATCAAAAACCCGCTGCTATGAACGACACGACGCTACCTCAAAAGCCCACCGAAACAAACACTACCCGCTCACGCCAATAAAAGCCACCTCAACAGAATTAAAATCCGAACCGCTGCTTCGCGCTACGACCCGTAAAAACCATTGCGCGCCTTTCTAAACATAATACCCCGGCAAAAAAAACATATCCGACTACGAAACCCAATCCGAAACGAACCTTTATCATCCCCACCGGCACCACTCAGGAAGAACACCGCAGCCCTTAGCGTACGCCCGCTGCAAACCGAACACAGCGATGCAATCAATGCCGAAAAAGCGCCTCCGAACCGCGGCACCGCCCCAGCACTGCGAGCAGCCGAAGGCCGCGCTCGCTGCCGGCCCCGGACGGAGCGCGGCTCCCGCCAGGAGAGCGGCTCCTCCGGCGGCTCCTCCGGCACGCGGGGCCGGCGCCGGCCCGGAGAGCCGCGCCCGCTGCCCCTGCCCGGCGGGGCCGGCACCGGGCCCGGGGGTGGCGGCGGCGCCCGAGCCCCGCGCCCGGAGCGGCCGGAGCGGCCGGCACCGCCCGGGCCGCCGCAGCAGCGCCCGCGCCGCCTCTGCCGCCCGTGGCCGGCCCGGCGCGGCTCCCCTCGGCTCGCACCGGCGCGGCTCCGCCACCGCCGCCCTTGGCCGGCCCGGCCGCGCCAAATCCCCCGTGCGCCCCGGCAGCTGCCCGGGCCGTGCCAGCGCCGCTCCCGAGCGGCAACGTTCCGGCCCGGGCCGCGGCCACCACAAGCGCCCTCCCATGCAGCGGCACGGCCCCATTGCAGCCCTGCAAACGCTGCCACAGCTGCAGCTTCCCGCAACCGAAGCCCGAAACTGACGCCGCAGGCGGGGCTCGCCTCCCTTCAACAAGGGCAAAGAAGTGTCCTCTCCCCTTCACGTTCGTCCCCTACGAGAGCACAAAAGAAGGGGCGCTCCTCAAATGAAAGCCTTCGACTGATGGCAAAGGGCCATTTCCACCTCCATTCAAACCCTTGAAAAGGAGGGACACCACGGCTGCCCCCTCCATTTCAACCCTAGGGTGATGAAAATGGGGTGGCTGCCTTCAAACCAAACCCATAACACCACAAGAATACTTTTCCCATTCCCCTTCAAATAGAAGGCAGGGATTCCCTGTCACCCCCGGGATACCCCCAACAGCCTGGAAAAGGCAGCTTTTCCTGCAATCAACGCCCTTAAAACCACAAGTGAAGAGGGATCCCCTCAGTTCAAACGCAGACAATAAAAGAAGAGGAGCTGCGTCCTTCTCCTTAATCCCTTTTGTCCTCATAAGCTCCATTTCTGCTCCTGGGGAAGCGGGGAGGGACTGGCAAGATGAAATTGCAAAGGGGAAGGACAAAATTCCCCGCTCCAAACCCACACGGGCTCACCTGCTCGGCTGCTGCTCCCCGGCACAAAGATTCGTCCCTCGGCACAAACCCCTCCACTCAGCAGCTCCATGCAAAAATGTACAGAGGCAAACTCTCCCCCCGTTAAAACCGCCCCGGCAAGAGCCACCCCCTCATCATCCTCACAGCTCACACCTGGGCTGCTCCGAGCCCTCATCATGCTCACAGCTCACACCTGGGCTGCTCCGAGCCCCTCATCATCCTCACAGCTCACACCTGGGCTGCTCCGAGCCCCTCATCATCCTCACACTCACACCTGGGCTGCTCCGAGCCCCATCATCCTCACACTCACACCTGGGCTGCTCCGAGCCCCTCATCATCCTCACACTCACACCTGGGCTGCTCCGAGCCCTCATCATCCTCACACTCACACCTGGGCTGCTCCGAGCCCCCATCATCTATTTGTCATATTTATATTCGCTTTTAGATTTAGAATTTATATTACTGTATAATATTTACTATATTGTATATTACATCTCTTCATGTTACTAACATAGATTTCTATTTCTATTTGTTTTTAAATTCATAGTATAGCATTACAACTTTAGATTTTTATTATATATTTCTCTATGCCGGTTTAGATTTCTATAGTACTTATATTATTTAAAATAAAACCCCTGCCTCTAAGGAAAGAAAAACCAAAGACACCCCTTTATTTAAACCACACTTAAAATTTTAATAATAATTTTGTTTGTCATAATTGTATTCACATTTACATTTGTAATTTTCATTTATTATATTTATAGATATCTTATAGATTGGAGAGAATACCTTTTTATATAATAATAGATATATTCTTTTTACACAATATATTTCTTTTACGTATATTTACATATATTAAATATTTCTGGATATCGATATATATAGGATATAATTGGATTTCTATTTTTATACCTTTTATGAAATCTCCAGCCTATACCCCAATAAAAGCCAAACAATCCCCAATTTATTTAAACTGTATTTAAACATCAATCCTGTCACGGCTGCATTGCACAGCAGTGCCCCGAGCTAATCTGACACTTGTTCATCTCCTGTACCTGAGACTGAACCCGCTCACCTTGATCGCACCTGGCAAAACCATTTTCGTACCTTTTCCTGGCATTGCTTGGGTTTTTTCTTGCATTTTTGTGGCCTTTACTGCCTCTCTTTCTTGCCTTCTTTCTTGGGGCTTTTCCTCCCTTTTTCCTTGACTTTTTCTGGCATTTCTTGGGTTCTTTTCTTCGTTTCTTCTTGCCCACCTTGGGGGTTTTTTCTGGGTTTTTTCTTGCGCATCTCGAAGTCTTTATCCTTTTTTTTTTTCTTTTTTTCGTCTTTTTTTTTCTTTTTTTCGTCTTTTTTTTTTTTTTTCCCTGTCTTTCTCCTTGCCCTCCTTCGTTTTTTTCCTTTGGCCTGCCTGCCTTCCTTCCTTCCTGCCTTCCTATCCTTCTTTCTTTCTTTCTTCCTTTCAGTTCCATTCCTTATTTTCTTGTTTTCCTTTTCTTTCTTTCTTTCCCTGTATGTCTAATCTTGGTTTTCCTTTCTAGCTTTAGAATAAAAAAGCAGCAGTAGAAACTTTCAGGCTACCTGGCAGTAAAACAAACCTGCAAACCGAAAATGATGTAAAGAAAACTATTTACTCCCTGGGAGCCTGAAATTTTCTACTGCTGCACATGACATAGAGCTTTTATTCCTTCTTATAGATAGGTGATATTTTATACTTACTTTATACAGCGCCCCCTGCCGTGTGCCCCGGAGACCTGCAGGGAGAGCGCTGCGGCGTCGTTCGGTTCTGTTTAATGAAACTCGGCTCAATTCGGCTTGGTTCGGCTCTTCGGCCGAACTCGGCACGCTTGGGCTAAAGTCGGTCACATTCGGCGCATTGTCTAAATGCGGCCAGTGTCGGCTACCCCGGGCTATCGATTCAAGTCGGCTATCATCGGCTCTTGGTGTAAACTCGGCTGTTTTCGGCTACACTCGTCTCTTCGGGTACACTCGGCTGTTTTCGGCTTCACTCGGCTCTTCGGCTCAAGTCGGCTGTTTTCGGCAACACTCGGCTCTTCGGGTACACTCGGCTGTTTTCGGCCACACTCGGATCTTCGTATCAAGTCGGCTCTTTTCGGAACAATTCGGCCCGGCTCGGCTTGCTGAGGGCGGGAGAGCGGGCATGAGAGGACCCCGGCGCAGACAGGCCAGGTTTACCCAGATGCCTTCCGCCAACCCGCAGAAATACGCCCGCCCGCGGCGCCGCTGAACCCACAGCATGTATCGGATACGCTTGAAACGCCACAGAAAAATCCGTCGGGCCGCCATGACGTCGGTATTCCATGCAGGCAGTTCACTTACACCCACCGGGGTCCTCCACTTCCCCGCCATCTCGAGAAGGTCAACGAAAAGTCCGAGACACCCGCGACACGCCGCTCCCAGCATGGCGGCCTCTCGCCTGCCTGCCGGCGCACGGCTGCAGTACCGCGCTCTGCCCACAAGGCGGCAGCACTGCCGCCCGCCCCAGCCGGGGGCGCAGCGCGCCTCGGGGCTGCGGGCAGCGAAGGCGGCAAAAAAGAACAGGGGCGACCCCAGCCAAAAACTGCTCTGAAATAAATGCCAAAAACCTGTCTTTTACCCGAACAGAACCAAACAAACCGCCTTGGTTTAAAATCCTATTAAAATCAATTTGAAATTCCTATTTTTCGTATTTATATTCACATGCCTATTTGTAGTGCACACTGATGTAGCATGTAATTTATAAAATATATTCTGTGTATTCCTACTGTTTATATTTATTTATATTTTGTGGTTTTAAAAATATCTTTCTATATTTATTGTATATTTCTATGTTAAAAGCATGATAGAAATGTAATTTTAATTATTTAAAATAAAAATCCCATACTAACTAAACAAATACAAAAAAGCTCTATTCTTTTAAACTATATTGAAATATTTTTATATTTATAGCTTGCATGACTATATTCACATTTATATTTTTAGTTTATATTTAAGCATTATATTAATCATGATATATAATATGTGTCCTATTCAAATAATAGAAATAAAGTATTTTTTAAATTATGTACCATATCTACTGCTACAACTTATTTTATCTTATATTTTTAATTTTATATTAGCCTTTAGCTATTTATGATCTGTTTCTATACTTAGATTTCTACCTTTATATTATTTGTATTTATCATTTTTGTACTAAAACCCCTGCTTTTGCCAAATAAAAAACAAAACCCCCCTTTATGTTAAACTGCTTTAAAAAACTTATAGTATATCAATATGGTGTAATATATAACAAATGACAGATATGATAAACATAAATACATTTATATCAATTTTATATCTATTTCCTATAATACACTATAATAAGATATATACAGTATTACTTGTATTATGGATCTTATATGCAGATATTGATTTCTGTTATTTTGTATTTTAAATAATTTAACAATTCTCTCTATATTTGAAAGATATTTATATATTTATACTTTGGTTGCGATTTTTTCTGGGTGTTTTCCGGGTCTTTTCTTGCCCTTCTTGGAATTGTTTTTCTGGGTTTTCTCTGGGTTTTTTCTTGCCCATCTTGGGGGTTTTTTCTGGGTTTCTTCATGCCCATCCTCGGGGTTTTTTTCTGGGTTTTTTCTTGCCCGTCTTCAGGTTCTTTTCTGGGTTTTTTTCTTGCCCATCTTGTTGGGCTTTTTTTCTGGGTTTTTTCTTGCCCATCATCGTCTGTTTTACTGGGTTTTAAGCCAACATGGGTACATTCCATGTCAGTACATACAATATAACCCGGCTGAGGATTTTTTATTCTAACTTTAAGAATGAGTTGCAAAACCTGAAAAGCAAAAGTCATATACACAAGGTTAAATCCAGTCAGCATGTGCCCACACATGCAGAGACGAGCAGACACAGACAGACACAGCCACGTGCTCTCACACACACTGACACACTCTTGCCACTTACACGCTCGCTGCGGCCCTTACGTGAGACGCTGAAGAACGTGCTGTGACACGTCTTCTGGCTGCTGCTCCTTGAAGTAAATGGCAGATCCTGGGGAAATCAGCAGCCTCGGGGACCTGTGAGACAACAGGAAGGGTCAACGAGTGGCTATCTGACAGCTAGGACTTGTCCCCACTCTGGACCAATAAACTTTCTACCCAAAATCCCACAAAAGACAGATGAAGAGTAAAATTTCTGTAACTGTTCTACCTAACTGTGACTGCGTGCCAGGGCAGGGCAGCTCTGATCGTAAGTGGTACAATATAAGTACACACAATATAGGCTGAGGTAAACAGTGCAAGTGTAAACAGAGCGTAAGTACACACAATATAAGGTGACACACTTACATACAGTATAAACCAACACAGGTACACACAATATAAACCAATATAGGTACATCCAATGTAAGTACATATAGTATAAACCAACATAGGTACATACAGTATAAGTACGTACAGTATAAGCCAGCATAGGTACACACAATAGAGGTACATACAACATAAGCCAACATAGGCAGATACAATACCAGCCAGGACTTGAGATAACTCTCTGGAAGACGAATTCTTGAGCCCTGTACCCTTTGAGAAGATGGAACCTAAGGAACTGCTGCAGTCACCTGAGGAGGTGCATCTGAAAAAAAGTCAGGACAAAAGTCAAAGGGCTGCAGAATAACTTAAGAGCTCGGCTAAATTGGGCTGTAATCGGCTAAACTCGGCTATTGTCGGCTGCATTCGGCTGGATGCGCCTCTTCGGCGCGGCTCGGCTTTATTCGGCCGAACTCGGAGCCTCTCACTGCGCTCGGCGCCACTCGGCTTCATTCGGCCGAACTCGGAGCCGCTCTGTGCGCTCGGCGCGGCTCGGGTTCATTCAGCCGAACTCGGAGCCTCTCACTGCGCTCGGCGCCACTCGGCTTCATTCGGCCGAACTCGGAGCCGCTCTGTGCGCTCGGCGCGGCTCGGGTTCATTCAGCCGAACTCGGAGCCTCTCACTGCGCTCGGCGCCACTCGGCTTCATTCGGCCGAACTCGGAGCCGCTCTGTGCGCTCGGCGCGGCTCGGGTTCATTCAGCCGAACTCGGAGCCTCTCACTGCGCTCGGCGCCACTCGGCTTCATTCGGCCGAACTCGGAGCCGCTCTGTGCGCTCGGCGCGGCTCGGCTTCATTCGGCCGAACTCGGAGCCGCTCTGTGCGCTCGGCGCGGCTCGGCTCGCTTCGGCCGAACTCGGAGCCGCTCTCCATGCGTTCGGCGCGCCTCGGCTCGGCTCGGCTCCCTGAGGGCGGGCAAGCGGCGCCGCCTCACGTTAAACGCGCCCGGCTCGGGGCTCTCCTGCTGCCGCGTCCCGCGGGCGGCCCGCCCATCGCACGGACACGACCGGGAGCGCGGGGCGGCACAGGGGCTCATTAGGCGGTGACCGCACTCGCGCTAATTAGCGCGCACGAGAGCAGCGGGCTCGGTTCGCCTGAGCTCGGCTCCGTTCAGGCAGCCTCGCAAGCCTGGCCTCGGTTCGCTCGAGGCCGTCAGGTTCGGCCGGTCTCGCCTTGCTTCGGCTGAGCTCGTTCCATTCGGCCGAAGGAGGCGTCGTTCGCTCGTGTTTTCACAAATATCTTTCTCTATAGATTGTATATTTCTATATTTAGATTTATACTTCTATAATACTTCTATCTATTATTCCAAATAAAAACCCCGTCTCTAACCAAATAAATACAAAAAACAACCTTCTTTTAAACGAGATTGAAATATTTTTATACTTAGTATAATTATATTCCCATTCATATTTATAGTTTCTTTTGATGCAGTGTATTAATTATATATATGTAAAGTTCTAGAAATGTATTTAAATTATTATTTATATTATGTGTCATATCTACTGCTACAACTAATTTTTTCTTGTTTTTAAACTTGATATATATATCTGTATTTATTTATGATATATTCCTGTACTTAGATTTCTACATTTATATTGTTTGTATTTATAATTTTTACAATCAAAACCCTGCCTATTGACAAATAAAAAAACCCCCGCTTTATTTAGCTATTTAAAAAAATATTTTCATGATTACAATTTTCATGTTTATATTTGTAATTTATTCTATATTACATGAGAACACACCTGCTCCTGCACCCCAGTGGGGCTTCCTCTCCTGGGGGCCTTGGGGTGCCCCAACGGCATCAGAGCCCCGAGTCTTCACCCCCCTCTCCTCTATTTAGAAACTACACAGGAACTTTTTTCTGGAAACAAAGACATTACCTAAATCCTCTCCCCGTGTCCCAGACAGATAGATATTCAGTTATTAGTTGGCTGGGCAACAGTTTCTAAAATAGAATGATAAACAAGATGTGAACTTTTTAGCTACAAGGAAATAGGCAAATCTGAACAAGGTACCGATGGCCAGCCACTCAAGTTATTTTGAAGCAATTTTTTAAACAATAAAATACTGCTACCACAAAAATAAAGCAAAAAGCTAACTACTGGCTAAGAAAAAATTAACTTTTGACAACAACAACATTCCAACCACACAGGCTTTTTTCCCGATGTCATACCTTATAACTACCTCTCTTGGGAATTCTCATCATGTATCCCAAAAGGAATAAATACCTTAGAGCGTCCTAAAGCAAAAAGTAGCACACATGAGCTCCTCACACTCCCGGCAGTGCACTGAGCTCCTCACACTCCAGTGCAGCGTGCACTGAGTCTGCAACAAATTCTGCTCAGTGAGGGTCTGCAAACAAAGGTTCAACTGATGAACTGAACTGATTTTGTAGGGATGTTTTCTAAGCACAGAAGCACAAAAAAGAACAAGCAGAAACAATTCTTAAATAAATCTGCAAGTTTTATTTAGCATATATGCGAGTGATTTCCACCCTGTGGCTTCTCACTTTGATTTGTCCGTAGGTTCAGGAAGATGACAATGCACACTCTGCCTTCCCTGAGCCCCCACGGCAGCTGAGCGCTGCTCCGTGTGCTCAGATCGTCAGGAGCTGGATTACACGTACCCGGACGGACTGCAACTGCTCTGCTGCAGATTCAGGAGACGACGGCAGAGAGGGGCTGGCCGAGGCGTCGTCCGAATTCCATTTCTGTGTGACGAGAAGCGGTTTGTTCCCAACAGCTGCAACATCCCCGGCTCGCTTCCGTGGTGAGTACCGATGGCGCACAAATGGCAGCCCGAGGAAATCGTGTTCTGGGCTCTAAGTGGCTGGGACAGGGTCTGATGTTTTGTTTTGCATCTGTATGACGATTAGTACGACAGGGCTCTGAGGGATGACATGGCAACACAGAATTAAAAACTCCTCGATAGGATTACATCGACGTCTAGGAAAAGACAAAAGCCTATCACCCTTCTGAAATCTGCTTTTAATCCAAAGCACACGGATTGTCACTATACTGCACCTTCCAGCTTTTCAAAGCAGCTTACTTCTGAAGACCAGGAAACATTGATTTCTACAGAAACAATGGGCAACCCCCAGGTTAATTTAAGCACTACCCTTTAATAGGGGATCTGCCAGCGTGCCAGTCCAGCTTCAAGTGCGCTTTATTTCAGTCTCACATCCCCACAAAATTCTTCTCACATCTTCCAACCCTGAAATCTTCTTTTTTCCCTAAGGCTTCTCATCATTAGCAATTTCCAAGTAACATGGTATTTTTACAACATTCAAAAATGTCATGCTGGACTGTGCTAGAGAGTAATCTGCAAATATAAGCTTAGTAAAGATTGAATTGACTTGTCCAGAGAAAAAACCTACAAGTGAACACCCACACCTGCCTACAAAGAGCTGACAAGCCCCTGGCAGCTACCACATCAAAGCACAGTGGATGTTTCTAATAGAGGGTAAGGATAACAATACCACCTTTTGTTCTCTCCAGCTTGTTTTCCCTGCAGTCATATTTTGCTTCTTAGGATTGTTTTAGTCTCTGTATCTTTTTGGACAGCACCGAGCCTGACGACAAGGACACGAGAGTCTTTCCCTGCCGTAGGGAGAGAACCAGGAAAACAGTTAAAAAAAGAACAGGGTAGTTTGAAATTCATACTTCCAGTGAGAAGCAGCGCCTAACAAACAGAACAAAAGCAAACAAAGCACGATAGCTCCCTGGGGACAGAAGACTTATAAACCCTCCAGGATTTACGACCAACCCCTTCAGGACAGCAGCCAAGTGTCCCATGAGGTGGTGCTGCACCAAAGAATGATCTGACAGGTTCCAAAGAGTCAAATGCACAATATTTTGCAAAGCCGTGAAATCTTGCAAAATAACAAAAATACAATTGATATAAACTACAGGGCAAGAGTACAAGTGTTCGCTTTAAGAGCTGGAACCATGCAGGTGAGCACCTGATAACTGGATCCTCACCAGAGTTTGAACCCTTCGGTACACAGAAGGGTTTTCCCCAGAAATTTCACAGACTGAGATTTGATAGAAGTACACTTGCCAGATCCTCAGAAGCATCACCCATTCTCCAGGTGTCTGGAGAGAACTGCAAATGGCTCTCACGTAGTTTGAGCTGGTTCTCCAAGGTCTCAGGGTGAGTTTCACCAGATGCAACCAAATCGGGCGACTCCCAGTGGGACAGAAGGAACCCAAAGTTTGGGTAAGCAGAGCTGCAGCAAATACTGAGGAAACAAACATAACAGCGTAAAAAATAATAAACCATCCTTTTTTTTTCTCTTGCTTTTGTTTTTTTCTTATTCAGATCAGCATAGCAATTAAAGAGAAGGTGAAAAACTCACCATTACTGAACATTTCATCATCTGTAAGCCGAGCATCCTTAGCGTAGAGGACTCCAAAGTTAAAATTCACCGATCCCTGGGAAATAAAACCAAATATTGTATGATAAACAGTCAAACAGCAGACATAAAAATTTGTTTCCTCTAAGGACTTTCAGGTATGTATCTATCTTTGCATACATCCTACACATTAGAACATACACTTTATACCATCACCTAATACATAATATTTTACCTTTAAATTTTGATAGTATAGCATGAATTTTTAACTTAAATTGGCGATCTATTATTATTAAGTTGGTACTGAAAGTTATTTCTGCTGTCACGTTCAAAAAAACATTATTTTTTTTTTACTGTAATGAGGAATCGATTTCAAAGTCATCACAAGCCCATCAAAATACAAAGCTGTATTCACTGGACGGGTCTGTGAGCTAGAAGTAGTTAGGCTTGTACTTCCCTCTTGTGTTCCAGAACCGATAAATCCTGTCAACAAAACCAGGATCTTTAGCCCACTGCTGTGAAAGATTCTACAAGGATGATGGTTTGATTTGTGTTTACAAGTTTTGATTTCAAATGGCCAGTTCAATGGATAAAGACAGTTTAAGTAGTATTACGTTACTATTATTATTATTATTTCTATTATTATTTTTACTATTACTACTACTATTATTATCACCTGCTACTGGAAGAAACAAACCAGTCGTACCTATACTTAATTACTTTTATTTCCAGAAAATAATAAAGAAAAGGAACCAAACCAAAAAAAGTCACTTCCTACCTTTTATATCAAGGGAGGAAAAATTTCTCTTGGGCTCTTCTCCAATTTATCAAGACTCATAGCACTGAAAGGCAAACAAAACAGTGCTTTATAGAAGGGCAAGTGCACATTTCAAGGCTGAACCACCAACCGATTGCAGTGACAGCAGTTACAACATGAATCGTTCCGAGAGCCTCTGTTAAATGCAATGTTCTGTGGAACTGCCATTTCTTTCCCAAAATACTAACTTCCAACACTTCCTAAACGTATTTTGTATTTTAAAACAACAGAAGTTAGTGAGACACTGTGTGGAGGTCAGGTTTAAATTTATTTCCTTCTAAAGCACAGAGCTCTGTTCCATCACCCTTCACTTCGGCTCTGCACTGAATCACGGTGAGCATTTGAGGAGTGCTCAGTAACCAATTCTATTTCTCTCTTTTTCTAGTTCTCTCTATTCCTGAATAATTAAAGACAAGTCCAATGAAAAATGACAAGTTCAGCATCAAAGTCACACTTTTTCCCTTTGTCTGGTCAAGAACAGGCTCTAAATCCACTTAGTGCTGCCTGCAACGATTAAGACGTGCAAAACCATTTTTACATGTTTTATAGGTTTATCATAAAAGGCATGGAATGCAAGCTCTGAATTACAGGAAAAGGTACACAGTCAAATATCTAAAGGATCACTTATTTGTAAATGCATACCTTGACAGAGATCGCACTGAGAACGTTTCTGTGGGACTCTAAGGGAGACATATTTTCTGAGTACCCTGTAAACAAGAAAAGCTAGGATATATTACAGGACATACCCCCTTTTTCTACATATTCAAATAGGATTTTTAATAAAAACAACTCAGTTGAAAAAGAAAGAAGAAAACCAAGGTCATTTTACTCAGCTATATTTACTCCCGATTTAGAGAAAAAAAAAAAAGTCACGGGTGCTGCAAAGAAAAAAAAAGTGAACCATAAACGCCTACAGTACAATTTTAAAACAAGTGCTTGGATAAAAGAATCTCATGGAACGTGAAGTAGAAAAAAAGTGAAACCACTATCAGACCTGCCTATTTTCTCACCTTGGTACAAGAAAATCCTAAAAGCAGTATGCCTAAAACCGGTCATGGGATGTAACCAAGAACAATTTAGGCATTTGCTAATCTAGACAGAAACCTTTTCTGGATGCTAGTGTCAAATCACAAGTTTTGTCTTTCAGAAGCCCGACAATGCTGGAAAGCACTTTCCCTGGGGCTCGGGAGGGCAGGGGCAGAAGGGGATGAGTTTGCAGATCGCACCTGTGCCATCGGAAGGATACAGCCCGCCTGCTCCCTGCGCTGGGCATTCTCCCGGCCATCTCTGGCTTTACCGCTCAGCGCCGCTCCATCCGTTTGCATGGCAGAAAGAGCCTCGAGCACTAGCGCAGGCAGCAGCCCAGTCATTCCGGCGATATCGCAGCGCTCTCTGCTCGCAACGCCCAACACGCGGCGGAGCCGCCTCCGCCCGCAGCACCGGCAGCAGCCCGAGGGAGACGGCTGCAGCTCGGGGGCTGCTGCGCCTCCGCCAGCCTGAGGGCAGCCGCCCCACCGGAACCGCGGGAGCGCCCGGCGCCGCTCGCCCGGGGCGGCTCCTGCAGCTCCCGGCCCGCGGCAGCAAAGCACCGCCTCGCCCTCCGCCATCGCTACCGCTTAGTAAGGCCGAAGAACCGGACCGACGCCCCTTCCGCGCTGCTCAGCTCCGTGCGGGCGGCCAGACGGAGGCTTCGCCCCTCCGGCGTCGCCGCCGCAGCGCCGTCCCGCGCGGCACTGAGAGCGGGAGCCGGGAGCTGCCCGCGCACAGCCCCGCGCGGCCGCCTGGCACGCCAGCCACTCCGGTGCCGCGCCAGCCGTTGCGTCACACGCCTCGCCGGCAGCAGGGCCTGCCGGGAGTTGTAGTCTCGGGCTGACAGCCACTGCTCCGTCCTCCGCCACCGGGAGCTGCAGTCCCTCCCGGGCATCAAACGGGTCCTTCGCCCCTGGGCGGGGAAGGACCTGAGGCAGCAACGCTCCTCCCGAATGCCCTCTCTTTTTCGCTCCAACTCTTTTTTCTTTTTTCACTCTGCTTTTCACCCCTTCCCTTCCCTCTGGTGCTCCTGATTCCTTTCCTTTCCTTCCCTTTTCCTTTCCTTTTCTTCTGTTTCTGATCTTGGTTTTCCTTTCTAGCTTAAGAATAAAAAAGCAGCAGTAGAAACTTTCAGGCTACCTGGGAGTAAAAAAAACCTGCAAAACGAAAATGATGTAAAGAAAACTATTTATTCCCTGGGAGCCTGAAATTTTCTACTGCTGCACATGACATAGAGCTTTTATTTCTTCTTATAGATAGTTGATATTTTATACTTACTTTATACAGCGCCCCCTGCCGTGTGCCCCGGAGACCTGCAGGGAGAGCGCTGCGGCGTCCTTCGGTTCTGTTTCAAGAAACTCGGCTCAATTCGGCTTGCTTCGGCTCTTGGTCTAAACTCGTTTCAGTTCGGCTCTACGGCCGAACTCGGCACGGTTGGACGAAACTCGGTCACATTCGGCGCATTGTCTAAATGCGGCCAGTGTCGGCTATCCTCGGCTCTTGGTGTAAACTCGGCTGTTTTCGGCTACACTCGGCTCTTCGGCTCAAGTCGGCTCTGTTCGGCAACACTCGGCTCTTCGCCTCTTCCGAACAATTCGGCCCCGCTCGAAATATACCTATTTTTACATTGGAAGTATACATTTCTCTTAGGATTTTTACTTCTCTAACACTTGCAGGATTCAAAATAAAACCCCTGCGTCCACCCATACATGCCAAATACAAACCCCTTTCATTTCAACTGTATTTCATTTTTTTTTTTAATAATATTTTTCAAATTTAGATCCACATTTATATTTAAATTCTATACTGATGTGTGTTCGATTTTGCATTTCTATTTTCCGATTTATTTCTAAATTTATATTCTCTGTTACAACTCTTCCTATTACTTCTATTTTTTTTCGTATTTTTATTCAGATCTTTATATATTTATTATATCTTTCTGTGTGAGGATTTTTACTTCTGTAGCACTTCCATTATTTAAAATAAAACCCCTGCCTCCACCCACGTTAAAGCCAAAAAGAAAACCCTTTCTTCTCAACTGTATTTCAATATTTTTTAAAATTCTGTTTTTCAGGTCCATATTCACATTTACATTTAAAATGTATACTTACGTATGCTGTTATTTGTATTCTCCATTACATCTCTTCCTATTATCTCTATTTACTTATATTTTGTGTTTATATATATATTTATATCTTGATTGTATATCTCAATATTGAGAAATATATACCAATAATATCTACATTCATGTCATTTAAAATAAAAACCCTGCCTCTAACCCAGTAAGAATAAAAAAACCCCCAACCCTTTCGTTCAAACAATATTTAAATAGGTTTTATCCTTATGTCTGATTTTTATATTCCTATTTGCATTTATAATGTACATTAATGTATATTGCTTACTTATACATTTATCTTTATCAATCTCAATTTGTAAATAAATTTATATTCTACATTACATCTGATGCGAGCAGTTATATATTTTTATACATATTTTTATACATTGATTACATATTTCTGCGTCAAGATTTTTACTGCTGTAACACCTATTTAAAATAAAACCCCTGCCTCTACTTAAATAAAAGCCAAAAAATTCCCTTTCTTTTAAACTATACTTACCTATTTTTATATTCCCATTTATAATTCATATTGCCGTATCATGTTATTTCTATTCTATACTACAACTCTTCATATTACTTACCTATATTTATAGTTCAATTTGTAGTCATAGTTTAGCAATCTCCCTTTATATATTTATTATCTATTTCTATCTTAAGATTCACATTTCTATAACACTTCTATTATTTAAAATAAAACTCCTGCCTCTAACCAAATAAAAACGACCGGATAAACCCTTCTGGCACGTTGAAACCATAGAGACGGCAGCTGGGAGGAATGGAAATAGTCTCCCCGTTCTTGAAACCATAGAGAGAAGGGACGGGACGACCGGGTAAACCCTTCTGGCACGTTGAAACCATAGAGACGGCAGCTGGGAGGACCAGAAATTGTCTCCGCCATCTTGTAACCATAGAGAGAAGGGACGGGACGACCGGATAAACCCTTCTGGCACGCTGAAACCATAGAGACGGCAGCTGGGAGGACCGGAAATTGTCTCCGCCATCTTGAAACCATAGAGAGAAAGGACGGGACGACCGGGTAAACCCTTCTGGCACGTTGAAACCATAGAGACGGCAGCTGGGAGGACCGGAAATTGTCTCCGCCACCTTGAAACCATAGAGAGAAGGGACGGGACGACCGGATATACCCTTCTGGCACGTTGAAACCATAGAGACGGCAGCTGGGAGGACCGGAAATTGTCTTTGCCATCTGGAAACCATAGAGAGAAGGGACGGGACGAGCGGAAAACCCTTCTGGCACGTTGAAACCATAGAGACGGCAGCTGGGAGGACCGGAAATTGTCTCCGCTATCTTGAAACCATAGAGGCGGGGGACGGAATTTATTACTAATTTTTTATATATCTGCATATAGTTGCAATACATTTCTATATTTGCATTTTTGTTTGGCTTGTGTTTCCATTTATATTCTCTATTCATATATCTGTATACATACACGATGCTCTATTAAAAAATAGAATAACTAATTGCAACATATAATGACTTATGTTCCATGTTAAATTTTAAAAATTGACCGAATATATAAAAATAACGTTGGCTCATTCCCATTTCTACACATCTATTTCTTTTGTTTCAATATAGTGAGAGTTATAATTGTATATTTAAAATCCAATTCCTAAATGAAATGACAGAACAAACAGCATCAAATTCCCACCAATATCTTCCAAAAACATCGAGACACCTCCAACAGCCAAACAAGCGTCAGAGAAAAAACAAAGAACACTCTTGTCAATAACAATTCTCATCACGACCGAAAAATGGAACCAAAACAAAAGAAAACCCTATAGAAACACACACAGCAAATTACAAAAGGTACTAAAAAAAAGTCAAACCAATCTTCTAACCTCCAGACAGTGCCACTCACCCTGAACGTTACTAAAAAAAAAAAAAAAAAACGACAAAATTCTACCTCTACGCTAACTCAAAGAATAAACAATCCTCCGTAAAACTAACTTTAAAAACCTGAACTAATTAACAAAATGGAAAACATCTCAACCGCTAAAAACTAAGAAATTAACTACCCTAGTAAAAAACAATTTAAAAACCCACCATATAAATACCCATGTTCCCAAAATGCCCCTGAGGAACAATACTCAAAGACATTAAAAGACAACAACAACAACAAAAAAGAAAATGAAGAAACCACCAACAAGAATAATCCCAAAAACCAAATAAGCCTAAATCTGCAACAAAAATATTATTCCCAACTGAATAAACCCATAGTGCCTCAAGCTATCAAAATAAAAATAACACCTAGAAACAAACACAAAGCCTAAAGACAAACGTAACCATAAACAATGTCTCCCAAATTACCCGCAGCCATAAAACATACACTACAATCAAACCAACCAAATAAATAAAAGCCCTGGAAGACGATAAACACACATGCAATTCTCGAGATTAAAAACCCGCTGCTATGAACGACACGACGCTACCTCAAAAGCCCACCGAAACAAACACTACCCGCTCACGCCAATAAAAGCCACCTCAACAGAATTAAAATCCGAACCGCTGCTTCGCGCTACGACCCGTAAAAACCATTGCGCGCCTTTCTAAACATAATACCCCGGCAAAAAAACCATATCCGACTACGAAACCCAATCCGAAACGAACCTTTATCATCCCCACCGGCACCGAGAACCGCAGCACTCAGGAAGAACCCCGTAGCCCTTAGCGTACCCCCGCTGCAAACCGAGCACAGCGATGCAATCAATGCCGAAAAAGCGCCTCCGAACCGCGGCACCGCCCCAGCACCGCGAGCAGCCGAAGCCCGCGCTCGCTGCCGGCCCCGGACGGAGCGCGGCTCCCGCCAGGAGACCGGCTCCTCCGGCGGCTCCTCCGGCACGCGGGGCCGGCGCCGGCCCGGAGAGCCGCGCCCGCTGCCCCTGCCCGGCGGGGCCGGCGCCGGGCCCGGGGGTGGCGGCGGCGCCCGAGCCCCGCGCCCGGAGCGGCCGGAGCGGCCGGCACCGCCCGGGCCGCCGCAGCAGCGCCCGCGCCGCCTCTGCCGCCCTTGGCCGGCCCGGCGCGGCTCCCTCGGCTCGCACCGGCGCGGCTCCGCCACCGCCGCCCTTGGCCGGCCCGGCCGCGCCAAATCCCCCGTGCGCCCCGGCAGCTGCCCGGGCCGTGCCAGCGCCGCTCCCGAGCGGCAACGTTCCGGCCCGGGCCGCGGCCACCACAAGCGCCCTCCCATGCAGCGGCACGGCCCCATTGCAGCCCTGCAAACGCTGCCACAGCTGCAGCTTCCCGCAACCGAAGCCCGAAACTGACGCCGCAGGCGGGGCTCGCCTCCCTTCAACAAGGGCCAAGAAGTGTCCTCTCCCCTTCAGGTTCGTCCCCTACGAGAGCACAAAAGAAGGGGCGCTCCTCAAATGAAAGCCTTCGACTGATGGCAAAGGGCCATTTCCACCTCCATTCAAACCCTTGAAAAGGAGGGACACCACGGCTGCCCCCTCCATTTAAACCCTAGGGTGATGAAAATGGGGTGGCTGCCTTCAAACCAAACCCACAACACCACAAGAATACTTTTCCCATTCCCCTTCAAATAGAACGCAGGGATTCCCTGTCACCCCCGGGATACCCCCAACAGCCTGGAAAAGGCAGCTTTTCCTGCAATCAACGCCCTTAAAACCACAAGTGAAGAGGGATCCCCTCAGTTCAAACGCAGACAATAAAAGAAGAGGAGCTGCTTCCTTCTCCTTAATCCCTTTCGTCCTCATAAGCTCCATTTCTGCTCCTGGGGAAGCGGGGAGGGACTGGCAAGATGAAATTGCAAAGGGGAAGGACAAAATTCCCCGCTCCAAACCCACACGGGCTCACCTGTTCGGCTGCTGCTCCTCGGCACAAAGATTCGTCCCTCGGCACCTCCTTTAAGCGATGCTTGGACGTATCCAAGCGCGAATCCGGGTGCTCCCGCCGACCCTGGGAGAAGCTCTCGCAGTCCTTCCGTGAGACAGCGCCGGGAGCGCCCCATAAAGCCCTCCACTCAGCAGCTCCGTGCAAAAGGGAGCTGAGGCAGAGCCTCCCCTTAAAACAGCCTCGCCCCGGCAGGAGCCGGCCCCTCACCATCCTCACACTCACACCTGGGCTGCTCCGAGCCCCTCATCATCCTCACACTCACACCTGGGCTGCTCCGAGCCCCCATCATATATTTGTCATATTTATATTCGCTTTTAGATTTAGAATTTATATTACTGTATAATATTTTTTATATTGTATATTACATCTCTTCATGTTACTAACATAGATTTCTATTTCTATTTCTTTTTAAATTCATAGTTTAGTATTACATCTTTAGATTTTTATTACATATTTCTCTATGCCGATTTAGATTTCTATAGTACTTATATTATTTAAAATAAAACCCCTGCCTCTAAGGAAAGAAAAACCATAGACACCCCTTTATTTAAACCACACTTAAAATTTTAAAAATAATTTTGTTTGTCGTAATTCTATTCACATTTACATTTGTAATTTTCTTTTATTATATTTATAGATATCTTATAGATTGGAGAGAATACCTTTTTATATAATAATAGATATATTCTTTTTACACAATATATTTCTTTTACGTATATTTACATATATTAAATATTTCTGGATATCGATATATATAGGATATAATTGGATTTCTATTTTTATACCTTTTATGAAATCTCCAGCCTATACCCCAATAAAAGCCAAACAATCCCCAATTTTTTTAAACTGTATTTAAACATCAATCCTGTCACGGCTGCATTGCACAGCAGTGCCCCGAGCTAATCTGACACTTGTTCATCTCCCGTACCTGAGACTGAACCCGCTCACCTTGATCGCACCTGGCAGAACCATTTTCGTACCTTTTCCTGGCATTGCTTGGGTTTTTTCTTGCATTTTTGTGGCCTTTACTGCCTCTCTTTCTTGCCTTCTTTCTTGGGGCTTTTCCTCCCTTTTTCCTTGACTTTTTCTGGCATTTCTTTTCTTCGTTTCTTCTTGCCCATCTTGGGGGTTTTTTCTGGGTTTTTTCTTGCGCATCTCGAAGTCTTTATCCTTTTTTTTTTCTTTTTTTCGTCTTTTTTTTTCTTTTTTTCGTCTTTTTTTTTTTTTTTTCCCTGTCTTTCTCCTTGCCCTCCTTCGTTTTTTTCCTTTGGCCTGCCTGCCTTCCTTCCTTCCTGCCTTCCTATCCTTCTTTCTTTCTTTCTTCCTTTCAGTTCCTTTCCTTATTTTCTTGTTTTCCTTTTCTTTCTTTCTTTCCCTGTATGTCTAATCTTGGTTTTCCTTTCTAGCTTTAGAATAAAAAAGCAGCAGTAGAAACTTTCAGGCTACCTGGCAGTAAAACAAACCTGCAAACCGAAAATGATGTAAAGAAAACTATTTACTCCCTGGCAGCCTGAAATTTTCTACTGCTGTACGTGACATAGAGCTTTTATTCCTTCTTATAGATAGTTGATATTTTATACTTACTTTATACAGCGCCCCCTGCCGTGTGCCCCGGAGACCTGCAGGGAGAGCGCTGCGGCGTCGTTCGGTTCTGTTTAATGAAACTCGGCTCAATTCGGCTTGCTTCGGCTCTTCGGCCGAACTCGGCACGCTTGGGCTAAAGTCGGTCACATTCGGCGCATTGTCTAAATGCGGCCAGTGTCGGCTACCCCGGGCTATCGATTGCAGTCGGCTATCCTCGGCTCTTGGTGTAAACTCGGCTGTTTTCGGCTACACACGGCTCTTCGGGTAAACTCGGCTCTTTTCGGCCACACTCGGCTCTTCGGGTAAACTCGGCTGTTTTCGGCTACACTCGTCTCTTCGGGTACACTCGGCTGTTTTCGGCCACACTCGGCTCTTCGTCTCAAGTCGGCTCTTTTCGGAACAATTCGGCCCGGCTCGGCTTGCTGAGGGCGGGAGAGCGGGCATGAGAGGACCCCGGCGCAGACAGGCCAGGTTTACCCAGATGCCTTCCGCCAACCCGCAGAAATACGCCCGCCCGCGGCGCCGCTGAACCCACAGCATGTATCGGATACGCTTGAAACGCCACAGAAAAATCCGTCGGGCCGCCATGACGTCGGTGTTCCATGCAGGCAGTTCACTTACACCCACCGGGGTCCTCCACTTCCCCGCCATCTCGAGAAGGTCAACGAAAAGTCCGAGACACCCGCGACACGCCGCTCCCAGCATGGCGGCCTCTCGCCTGCCTGCCGGCGCACGGCTGCAGTACCGCGCTCTGCCCACAAGGCGGCAGCACTGCCGCCCGCCCCAGCCGGGGGCGCAGCGCGCCTCGGGGCTGCGGGCAGCGAAGGCGGCAAAAAAGAACAGGGGCGACCCCAGCCAAAAACTGCTCTGAAATAAATGCCAAAAACCTGTCTTTTACCCGAACAGAACCAAACAAACCGCCTTGGTTTAAAATCCTATTAAAATCAATTTGAAATTCCTATTTTTCGTATTTATATTCACATGCCTATTTGTAGTGCACACTGATGTAGCATGTAATTTATAAAATATATTCTGTGTATTCCTACTGTTTATATTTATTTATATTTTGTGGTTTTAAAAATATCTTTCTATATTTATTGTATATTTCTATGTTAAAAGCATGATAGAAATGTAATTTTAATTATTTAAAATAAAAATCCCATACTAACTAAACAAATACAAAAAAGCTCTATTCTTTTAAACTATATTGAAATATTTTTATATTTATAGCTTGCATGACTATATTCACATTTATATTTTTAGTTTATATTTAAGCATTATATTAATCATGATATATAATATGTGTCCTATTCAAATAATAGAAATAAAGTATTTTTTAAATTATGTACCATATCTACTGCTACAACTTATTTTATCTTATATTTTTAATTTTATATTAGCCTTTAGCTATTTATGATCTGTTTCTATACTTAGATTTCTACCTTTATATTATTTGTATTTATCATTTTTGTACTAAAACCCCTGCTTTTGCCAAATAAAAAACAAAACCCCCCTTTATGTTAAACTGCTTTAAAAAACTTATAGTATATCAATATGGTGTAATATATAACAAATGACAGATATGATAAACATAAATACATTTATATCAATTTTATATCTATTTCCTATAATACACTATAATAAGATATATACAGTATTACTTGTATTATGGATCTTATATGCAGATATTGATTTCTGTTATTTTGTATTTTAAATAATTTAACAATTCTCTCTATATTTGAAAGATATTTATATATTTATACTTTGGTTGCGATTTTTTCTGGGTGTTTTCCGGGTCTTTTCTTGCCCTTCTTGGAATTGTTTTTCTGGGTTTTCTCTGGGTTTTTCTTGCCCATCTTGGGGGTTTTTTCTGGGTTTCTTCATGCCCATCCTCGGGGTTTTTTTCTGGGTTTTTTCTTGCCCGTCTTCAGGTTCTTTTCTGGGTTTTTTTCTTGCCCATCTTGTTGGGGTTTTTTTCTGGGTTTTTTCTTGCCCATCATCGTCTGTTTTACTGGGTTTTAAGCCAACATGGGTACATTCCATGTCAGTACATACAATATAACCCGGCTGAGGATTTTTTATTCTAACTTTAAGAATGAGTTGCAAAACCTGAAAAGCAAAAGTCATATACACAAGGTTAAATCCAGTCAGCATGTGCCCACACATGCAGAGACGAGCAGACACAGACAGACACAGCCACGTGCTCTCACACACACTGACACACTCTTGCCACTTACACGCTCGCTGCGGCCCTTACGTGAGACGCTGAAGAACGTGCTGTGACACGTCTTCTGGCTGCTGCTCCTTGAAGTAAATGGCAGATCCTGGGGAAATCAGCAGCCTTGGGGACCTGTGAGACAACAGGAAGGGTCAACGAGTGGCTATCTGACAGCTAGGACTTGTCCCCACTCTGGACCAATAAACTTTCTACCCAAAATCCCACAAAAGACAGATGAAGAGTAAAATTTCTGTAACTGTTCTACCTAACTGTGACTGCGTGCCAGGGCAGGGCAGCTCTGATCGTAAGTGGTACAATATAAGTACACACAATATAGGCTGAGGTAAACAGTGCAAGTGTAAACAGAGCGTAAGTACACACAATATAAGGTGACACACTTACATACAGTATAAACCAACACAGGTACACACAATATAAACCAATATAGGTACATCCAATGTAAGTACATATAGTATAAACCAACATAGGTACATACAGTATAAGTACGTACAGTATAAACCAGCATAGGTACACACAATAGAGGTACATACAACATAAGACAACATAGGCAGATACAATACAAGCCAGGACTTGAGATAACTCTCTGGAAGACGAATTCTTGAGCCCTGTACCCTTTGAGAAGATGGAACCTAAGGAACTGCTGCAGTCACCTCAGGAGGTGCACCTGAAAAAAAGTCAGGACAAAAGTCAAAGGGCTGCAGAATAACTTAAGTGCTCGGCTAAATTGGGCTGTAATCGGCTAAACTCGGCTATTGTCGGCTGCATTCGGCTGGATGCGCCTCTTCGGCGCGGCTCGGCTTTATTCGGCCGAACTCGGAGCCTCTCACTGCGCTCGGCGCCACTCGGCTTCATTCGGCCGAACTCGGAGCCGCTCTGTGCGCTCGGCGCGGCTCGGGTTCATTCAGCCGAACTCGGAGCCTCTCACTGCGCTCGGCGCCACTCGGCTTCATTCGGCCGAACTCGGAGCCGCTCTGTGCGCTCGGCGCGGCTCGGGTTCATTCAGCCGAACTCGGAGCCTCTCACTGCGCTCGGCGCCACTCGGCTTCATTCGGCCGAACTCGGAGCCGCTCTGTGCGCTCGGCGCGGCTCGGCTTCATTCGGCCGAACTCGGAGCCGCTCTGTGCGCTCGGCGCGGCTCGGCTCGCTTCGGCCGAACTCGGAGCCGCTCTCCATGCGTTCGGCGCGCCTCGGCTCGGCTCGGCTCCCTGAGGGCGGGCAAGCGGCGCCGCCTCACGTTAAACGCGCCCGGCTCGGGGCTCTCCTGCTGCCGCGTCCCGCGGGCGGCCCGCCCATCGCACGGACACGACCGGGAGCGCGGGGCGGCACAGGGGCTCATTAGGCGGTGACCGCACTCGCGCTAATTAGCGCGCACGAGAGCAGCGGGCTCGGTTCGCCTGAGCTCGGCTCCGTTCAGGCAGCCTCGCAAGCCTGGCCTCGGTTCGCTCGAGGCCGTCAGGTTCGGCCGGTCTCGCCTTGCTTCGGCTGAGCTCGTTCCATTCGGCCGAAGGAGGCGTCGTTCGCTCGTGTTTTCACAAATATCTTTCTCTATAGATTGTATATTTCTATATTTAGATTTATACTTCTATAATACTTCTATCTATTATTCCAAATAAAAACCCCGTCTCTAACCAAATAAATACAAAAAACAACCTTCTTTTAAACGAGATTGAAATATTTTTATACTTAGTATAATTATATTCCCATTCATATTTATAGTTTCTTTTGATGCAGTGTATTAATTATATATATGTAAAGTTCTAGAAATGTATTTAAATTATTATTTATATTATGTGTCATATCTACTGCTACAACTAATTTTTTCTTGTTTTTAAACTTGATATATATATCTGTATTTATTTATGATATATTCCTGTACTTAGATTTCTACATTTATATTGTTTGTATTTATAATTTTTACAATCAAAACCCTGCCTATTGACAAATAAAAAAACCCCCGCTTTATTTAGCTATTTAAAAAAATATTTTCATGATTACAATTTTCATGTTTATATTTGTAATTTATTCTATATTACATGAGAACACACCTGCTCCTGCACCCCAGTGGGGCTTCCTCTCCTGGGGGCCTTGGGGTGCCCCAACGGCATCAGAGCCCCGAGTCTTCACCCCCCTCTCCTCTATTTAGAAACTACACAGGAACTTTTTTCTGGAAACAAAGACATTACCTAAATCCTCTCCCCGTGTCCCAGACAGATAGATATTCAGTTATTAGTTGGCTGGGCAACAGTTTCTAAAATAGAATGATAAACAAGATGTGAACTTTTTAGCTACAAGCAAATAGGCAAATCTGAACAAGGTACCGATGGCCAGCCACTCAAGTTATTTTGAAGCAATTTTTTAAACAATAAAATACTGCTACCACAAAAATAAAGCAAAAAGCTAACTACTGGCTAAGAAAAAATTAACTTTTGACAACAACAACATTCCAACCACACAGGCTTTTTTCCCGATATCATACCTTATAACTACCTCTCTTGGGAATTCTCATCATGTATCCCAAAAGGAATAAATACCTTAGAGCGTCCTAAAGCAAAAAGTAGCACACATGAGCTCCTCACACTCCCGGCAGTGCACTGAGCTCCTCACACTCCAGCGCAGCGTGCACTGAGTCTGCAACAAATTCTGCTCAGTGAGGGTCTGCAAACAAAGGTTCAACTGATGAACTGAACTGATTTTGTAGGGATGTTTTCTAAGCACAGAAGCACAAAAAAGAACAAGCAGAAACAATTCTTAAATAAATCTGCAAGTTTTATTTAGCATATATGCGAGTGATTTCCACCCTGTGGCTTCTCACTTTGATTTGTCCGTAGGTTCAGGAAGATGACAATGCACACTCTGCCTTCCCTGAGCCCCCACGGCAGCTGAGCGCTGCTCCGTGTGCTCAGATCGTCAGGAGCTGGATTACACGTACCCGGACGGACTGGAACTGCTCTGCTGCAGATTCAGGAGACGACGGCAGAGAGGGGCTGGCCGAGGCGTCGTCCGAATTCCATTTCTGTGTGACGAGAAGCGGTTTGTTCCCAACAGCTGCAACATCCCCGGCTCGCTTCCGTGGTGAGTACCGATGGCGCACAAATGGCAGCCCGAGGAAATCGTGTTCTGGGCTCTAAGTGGCTGGGACAGGGTCTGATGTTTTGTTTTGCATCTGTATGACGATTAGTACGACAGGGCTCTGAGGGATGACATGGCAACACAGAATTAAAAACTCCTCGATAGGATTACATCGACGTCTAGGAAAAGACAAAAGCCTATCACCCTTCTGAAATCTGCTTTTAATCCAAAGCACACGGATTGTCACTATACTGCACCTTCCAGCTTTTCAAAGCAGCTTACTTCTGAAGACCAGGAAACATTGATTTCTACAGAAACAATGGGCAACCCCCAGGTTAATTTAAGCACTACCCTTTAATAGGGGATCTGCCAGCGTGCCAGTCCAGCTTCAAGTGCGCTTTATTTCAGTCTCACATCCCCACAAAATTCTTCTCACATCTTCCAACCCTGAAATCTTCTTTTTTCCCTAAGGCTTCTCATCATTAGCAATTTCCAAGTAACATGGTATTTTTACAACATTCAAAAATGTCATGCTGGACTGTGCTAGAGAGTAATCTGCAAATATAAGCTTAGTAAAGATTGAATTGACTTGTCCAGAGAAAAAACCTACAAGTGAACACCCACACCTGCCTACAAAGAGCTGACAAGCCCCTGGCAGCTACCACATCAAAGCACAGTGGATGTTTCTAATAGAGGGTAAGGATAACAATACCACCTTTTGTTCTCTCCAGCTTGTTTTCCCTGCAGTCATATTTTGCTTCTTATGATTGTTTTAGTCTCTGTATCTTTTTGGACAGCACCGAGCCTGACGACAAGGACACGAGAGTCTTTCCCTGCCGTAGGGAGAGAACCAGGAAAACAGTTAAAAAAAGAACAGGGTAGTTTGAAATTCATACTTCCAGTGAGAAGCAGCGCCTAACAAACAGAACAAAAGCAAACAAAGCACGATAGCTCCCTGGGGACAGAAGACTTATAAACCCTCCAGGATTTACGACCAACCCCTTCAGGACAGCAGCCAAGTGTCCCATGAGGTGGTGCTGCACCAAAGAACGATCTGACAGGTTCCAAAGAGCGAAATGCACAATATTTTGCAAAGCCGTGAAATCTTGCAAAATAACAAAAATACAATTGATATAAACTACAGGGCAAGAGTACAAGTGTTCGCTTTAAGAGCTGGAACCATGCAGGTGAGCACCTGATAACTGGATCCTCACCAGAGTTTGAACCCTTCGGTACACAGAAGGGTTTTCCCCAGAAATTTCACAGACTGAGATTTGATAGAAGTACACTTGCCAGATCCTCAGAAGCATCACCCATTCTCCAGGTGTCTGCAGAGAACTGCAAATGGCTCTCACGTAGTTTGAGCTGGTTCTCCAAGGTCTCAGGGTGAGTTTCACCAGATGCAACCAAATCGGGCGACTCCCAGTGGGACAGAAGGAACCCAAAGTTTGGGTAAGCAGAGCTGCAGCAAATACTGAGGAAACAAACATAACAGCGTAAAAAATAATAAACCATCCTTTTTTTTTCTCTTGCTTTTGTTTTTTTCTTATTCAGATCAGCATAGCAATTAAAGAGAAGGTGAAAAACTCACCATTACTGAACATTTCATCATCTGTAAGCCGAGCATCCTTAGCGTAGAGGACTCCAAAGTTAAAATTCACCGATCCCTGGGAAATAAAACCAAATATTGTATGATAAACAGTCAAACAGCAGACATAAAAATTTGTTTCCTCTAAGGACTTTCAGGTATGTATCTATCTTTGCATACATCCTACACATTAGAACATACACTTTATACCATCACCTAATACATAATATTTTACCTTTAAATTTTGATAGTATAGCATGAATTTTTAACTTAAATTGGCGATCTATTATTATTAAGTTGGTACTGAAAGTTATTTCTGCTGTCACGTTCAAAAAAACATTATTTTTTTTTTACTGTAATGAGGAATCGATTTCAAAGTCATCACAAGCCCATCAAAATACAAAGCTGTATTCACTGGACGGGTCTGTGAGCTAGAAGTAGTTAGGCTTGTACTTCCCTCTTGTGTTCCAGAACCGATAAATCCTGTCAACAAAACCAGGATCTTTAGCCCACTGCTGTGAAAGATTCTACAAGGATGATGGTTTGATTTGTGTTTACAAGTTTTGATTTCAAATGGCCAGTTCAATGGATAAAGACAGTTTAAGTAGTATTACGTTACTATTATTATTATTATTTCTATTATTATTTTTACTATTACTACTACTATTATTATCACCTGCTACTGGAAGAAACAAACCAGTCGTACCTATACTTAATTACTTTTATTTCCAGAAAATAATAAAGAAAAGGAACCAAACCAAAAAAAGTCACTTCCTACCTTTTATATCAAGGGAGGAAAAATTTCTCTTGGGCTCTTCTCCAATTTATCAAGACTCATAGCACTGAAAGGCAAACAAAACAGTGCTTTATAGAAGGGCAAGTGCACATTTCAAGGCTGAACCACCAACCGATTGCAGTGACAGCAGTTACAACATGAATCGTTCCGAGAGCCTCTGTTAAATGCAATGTTCTGTGGAACTGCCATTTCTTTCCCAAAATACTAACTTCCAACACTTCCTAAACGTATTTTGTATTTTAAAACAACAGAAGTTAGTGAGACACTGTGTGGAGGTCAGGTTTAAATTTATTTCCTTCTAAAGCACAGAGCTCTGTTCCATCACCCTTCACTTCGGCTCTGCACTGAATCACGGTGAGCATTTGAGGAGTGCTCAGTAACCAATTCTATTTCTCTCTTTTTCTAGTTCTCTCTATTCCTGAATAATTAAAGACAAGTCCAATGAAAAATGACAAGTTCAGCATCAAAGTCACACTTTTTCCCTTTGTCTGGTCAAGAACAGGCTCTAAATCCACTTAGTGCTGCCTGCAACGATTAAGACGTGCAAAACCATTTTTACATGTTTTATAGGTTTATCATAAAAGGCATGGAATGCAAGCTCTGAATTACAGGAAAAGGTACACAGTCAAATATCTAAAGGATCACTTATTTGTAAATGCATACCTTGACAGAGATCGCACTGAGAACGTTTCTGTGGGACTCTAAGGGAGACATATTTTCTGAGTACCCTGTAAACAAGAAAAGCTAGGATATATTACAGGACATACCCCCTTTTTCTACATATTCAAATAGGATTTTTAATAAAAACAACTCAGTTGAAAAAGAAAGAAGAAAACCAAGGTCATTTTACTCAGCTATATTTACTCCTGATTTAGAGAAAAAAAAAAAAGTCACGGGTGCTGCAAAGAAAAAAAAAGTGAACCATAAACGCCTACAGTACAATTTTAAAACAAGTGCTTGGATAAAAGAATCTCATGGAACGTGAAGTAGAAAAAAAGTGAAACCACTATCAGACCTGCCTATTTTCTCACCTTGGTACAAGAAAATCCTAAAAGCAGTATGCCTAAAACCGGTCATGGGATGTAACCAAGAACAATTTAGGCATTTGCTAATCTAGACAGAAACCTTTTCTGGATGCTAGTGTCAAATCACAAGTTTTGTCTTTCAGAAGCCCGACAATGCTGGAAAGCACTTTCCCTGGGGCTCGGGAGGGCAGGGGCAGAAGGGGATGAGTTTGCAGATCGCACCTGTGCCATCGGAAGGATACAGCCCGCCTGCTCCCTGCGCTGGGCATTCTCCCGGCCATCTCTGGCTTTACCGCTCAGCGCCGCTCCATCCGTTTGCATGGCAGAAAGAGCCTCGAGCACTAGCGCAGGCAGCAGCCCAGTCATTCCGGCGATATCGCAGCGCTCTCTGCTCGCAACGCCCAACACGCGGCGGAGCCGCCTCCGCCCGCAGCACCGGCAGCAGCCCGAGGGAGACGGCTGCAGCTCGGGGGCTGCTGCGCCTCCGCCAGCCTGAGGGCAGCCGCCCCACCGGGACCGCGGGAGCGCCCGGCGCCGCTCGCCCGGGGCGGCTCCTGCAGCTCCCGGCCCGCGGCAGCAAAGCACCGCCTCGCCCTCCGCCATCGCTACCGCTCAGTAAGGCCGAAGAACCGGGCCGACGCCCCTTCCGCGCTGCTCAGCTCCGTGCGGGCGGCCAGACGGAGGTTTCGCCCCTCCGGCGTCGCCGCCGCGGCGCCGGGAGCTGCCCGCGCACAGCCCCGCGCGGCCGCCTGGCACGCCAGCCACTCCGGTGCCGCGCCAGCCGTTGCGTCACACGCCTCGCCGGCAGCAGGGCCTGCCGGGAGTTGTAGTCTCGGGCTGACAGCCACTGCTCCGTCCTCCGCCACCGGGAGCTGCAGTCCCTCCCGGGCATCAAACGGGTCCTTCGCCCCTGGGCGGGGAAGGACCTGAGGCAGCAACGCTCCTCCCGAATGCCCTCTCTTTTTCGCTCCAACTCTTTTTTCTTTTTTCACTCTGCTTTTCACCCCTTCCCTTCCCTCTGGTGCTCCTGATTCCTTTCCTTTCCTTCCCTTTTCCTTTCCTTTTCTTCTGTTTCTGATCTTGGTTTTCCTTTCTAGCTTAAGAATAAAAAAGCAGCAGTAGAAACTTTCAGGCTACCTGGGAGTAAAAAAAACCTGCAAAACGAAAATGATGTAAAGAAAACTATTTATTCCCTGGGAGCCTGAAATTTTCTACTGCTGCACATGACATAGAGCTTTGATTTCTTCTTATAGATAGTTGATATTTTATACTTACTTTATACAGCGCCCCCTGTCGTGTGCCCCGGAGACCTGCAGGGAGAGCGCTGCGGCGTCCTTCGGTTCTGTTTCAAGAAACTCGGCTCAATTCGGCTTGCTTCGGCTCTTGGTCTAAACTCGTTTCAGTTCGGCTCTACGGCCGAACTCGGCACGGTTGGACGAAACTCGGTCACATTCGGCGCATTGTCTAAATGCGGCCAGTGTCGGCTACCCTCGGCTATCGATTGCAGTCGGCTATCCTCGGCTCTTGGTGTAAACTCGGCTGTTTTCGGCTACACTCGGCTCTTCGGCTCAAGTCGGCTCTGTTCGGCAACACTCGGCTCTTCGCCTCTTCCGAACAATTCGGCCCCGCTCGAAATATACCTATTTTTACATTGGAAGTATACATTTCTCTTAGGATTTTTCCTTCTCTAACACTTGCAGGATTCAAAATAAAACCCCTGCGTCCACCCATACATGCCAAATACAAACCCCTTTCATTTCAACTGTATTTCATTTTTTTTTTAATAATATTTTTCAAATTTAGATCCACATTTATATTTAAATTCTATACTGATGTGTGTTCGATTTTGCATTTCTATTTTCCGATTTATTTCTAAATTTATATTCGCTGTTAAAACTCTTCCTATTACTTCTATTTTTTTTCGTATTTTTATTCAGATCTTTATATATTTATTATATCTTTCTGTGTGAGGATTTTTACTTCTGTAGCACTTCCATTATTTAAAATAAAACCCCTGCCTCCACCCACGTTAAAGCCAAAAAGAAAACCCTTTCTTCTCAACTGTATTTCAATATTTTTTAAAATTCTGTTTTTCAGGTCCATATTCACATTTACATTTAAAATGTATACTTACGTATGCTGTTATTTGTATTCTCCATTACATCTCTTCCTATTATCTCTATTTACTTATATTTTGTGTTTATATATATATTTATATCTTGATTGTATATCTCAATATTGAGAAATATATACCAATAATATCTACATTCATGTCATTTAAAATAAAAACCCTGCCTCTAACCCAGTAAGAATAAAAAAACCCCCAACCCTTTCGTTCAAACAATATTTAAATAGGTTTTATCCTTATGTCTGATTTTTATATTCCTATTTGCATTTATAATGTACATTAATGTATATTGCTTACTTATACATTTATCTTTATCAATCTCAATTTGTAAATAAATTTATATTCTACATTACATCTGATGCGAGCAGTTATATATTTTTATACATATTTTTATACATTGATTACATATTTCTGCGTCAAGATTTTTACTGCTGTAACACCTATTTAAAATAAAACCCCTGCCTCTACTTAAATAAAAGCCAAAAAATTCCCTTTCTTTTAAACTATACTTACCTATTTTTATATTCCCATTTATAATTCATATTGCCGTATCATGTTATTTCTATTCTATACTACAACTCTTCATATTACTTACCTATATTTATAGTTCAATTTGTAGTCATAGTTTAGCAATCTCCCTTTATATATTTATTATCTATTTCTATCTTAAGATTCACATTTCTATAACACTTCTATTATTTAAAATAAAACTCCTGCCTCTAACCAAATAAAAACGACCGGATAAACCCTTCTGGCACGTTGAAACCATAGAGACGGCAGCTGGGAGGAATGGAAATAGTCTCCCCGTTCTTGAAACCATAGAGAGAAGGGACGGGACGACCGGGTAAACCCTTCTGGCACGTTGAAACCATAGAGACGGCAGCTGGGAGGACCAGAAATTGTCTCCGCCATCTTGTAACCATAGAGAGAAGGGACGGGACGACCGGATAAACCCTTCTGGCACGCTGAAACCATAGAGACGGCAGCTGGGAGGACCGGAAATTGTCTCCGCCATCTTGAAACCATAGAGAGAAAGGACGGGACGACCGGGTAAACCCTTCTGGCACGTTGAAACCATAGAGACGGCAGCTGGGAGGACCGGAAATTGTCTCCGCTATCTTGAAACCATAGAGGCGGGGGACGGAATTTATTACTAATTTTTTATATATCTGCATATAGTTGCAATACATTTCTATATTTGCATTTTTGTTTGGCTTGTGTTTCCATTTATATTCTCTATTCATATATCTGTATACATACACGATGCTCTATTAAAAAATAGAATAACTAATTGCAACATATAATGACTTATGTTCCATGTTAAATTTTAAAAATTGACCGAATATATAAAAATAACGTTGGCTCATTCCCATTTCTACACATCTATTTCTTTTGTTTCAATATAGTGAGAGTTATAATTGTATATTTAAAATCCAATTCCTAAATGAAATGACAGAACAAACAGCATCAAATTCCCACCAATATCTTCCAAAAACATCGAGACACCTCCAACAGCCAAACAAGCGTCAGAGAAAAAACAAAGAACACTCTTGTCAATAACAATTCTCATCACGACCGAAAAATGGAACCAAAACAAAAGAAAACCCTATAGAAACACACACAGCAAATTACAAAAGGTACTAAAAAAAAGTCAAACCAATCTTCTAACCTCCAGACAGTGCCACTCACCCTGAACGTTACTAAAAAAAAAAAAAAAAACCGACAAAATTCTACCTCTACGCTAACTCAAAGAATAAACAATCCTCCGTAAAACTAACTTTAAAAACCTGAACTAATTAACAAAATGGAAAACATCTCAACCGCTAAAAACTAAGAAATTAACTACCCTAGTAAAAAACAATTTAAAAACCCACCATATAAATACCCATGTTCCCAAAATGCCCCTGAGGAACAATACTCAAAGACATTAAAAGACAACAACAACAACAAAAAAGAAAATGAAGAAACCACCAACAAGAATAATCCCAAAAACCAAATAAGCCTAAATCTGCAACAAAAATATTATTCCCAACTGAATAAACCCATAGTGCCTCAAGCTATCAAAATAAAAATAACACCTAGAAACAAACACAAAGCCTAAAGACAAACGTAACCATAAACAATGTCTCCCAAATTACCCGCAGCCATAAAACATACACTACAATCAAACCAACCAAATAAATAAAAGCCCTGGAAGACGATAAACACACATGCAATTCTCGAGATTAAAAACCCGCTGCTATGAACGACACGACGCTACCTCAAAAGCCCACCGAAACAAACACTACCCGCTCACGCCAATAAAAGCCACCTCAACAGAATTAAAATCCGAACCGCTGCTTCGCGCTACGACCCGTAAAAACCATTGCGCGCCTTTCTAAACATAATACCCCGGCAAAAAAACCATATCCGACTACGAAACCCAATCCGAAACGAACCTTTATCATCCCCACCGGCACCGAGAACCGCAGCACTCAGGAAGAACCCCGTAGCCCTTAGCGTACCCCCGCTGCAAACCGAGCACAGCGATGCAATCAATGCCGAAAAAGCGCCTCCGAACCGCGGCACCGCCCCAGCACCGCGAGCAGCCGAAGCCCGCGCTCGCTGCCGGCCCCGGACGGAGCGCGGCTCCCGCCAGGAGACCGGCTCCTCCGGCGGCTCCTCCGGCACGCGGGGCCGGCGCCGGCCCGGAGAGCCGCGCCCGCTGCCCCTGCCCGGCGGGGCCGGCGCCGGGCCCGGGGGTGGCGGCGGCGCCCGAGCCCCGCGCCCGGAGCGGCCGGAGCGGCCGGCACCGCCCGGGCCGCCGCAGCAGCGCCCGCGCCGCCTCTGCCGCCCTTGGCCGGCCCGGCGCGGCTCCCTCGGCTCGCACCGGCGCGGCTCCGCCACCGCCGCCCTTGGCCGGCCCGGCCGCGCCAAATCCCCCGTGCGCCCCGGCAGCTGCCCGGGCCGTGCCAGCGCCGCTCCCGAGCGGCAACGTTCCGGCCCGGGCCGCGGCCACCACAAGCGCCCTCCCATGCAGCGGCACGGCCCCATTGCAGCCCTGCAAACGCTGCCACAGCTGCAGCTTCCCGCAACCGAACCCCGAAACTGACGCCGCAGGCGGGGCTCGCCTCCCTTCAACAAGGGCCAAGAAGTGTCCTCTCCCCTTCAGGTTCGTCCCCTACGAGAGCACAAAAGAAGGGGCGCTCCTCAAATGAAAGCCTTCGACTGATGGCAAAGGGCCATTTCCACCTCCATTCAAACCCTTGAAAAGGAGGGACACCACGGCTGCCCCCTCCATTTAAACCCTAGGGTGATGAAAATGGGGTGGCTGCCTTCAAACCAAACCCACAACACCACAAGAATACTTTTCCCATTCCCCTTCAAATAGAACGCAGGGATTCCCTGTCACCCCCGGGATACCCCCAACAGCCTGGAAAAGGCAGCTTTTCCTGCAATCAACGCCCTTAAAACCACAAGTGAAGAGGGATCCCCTCAGTTCAAACGCAGACAATAAAAGAAGAGGAGCTGCTTCCTTCTCCTTAATCCCTTTCGTCCTCATAAGCTCCATTTCTGCTCCTGGGGAAGCGGGGAGGGACTGGCAAGATGAAATTGCAAAGGGGAAGGACAAAATTCCCCGCTCCAAACCCACACGGGCTCACCTGTTCGGCTGCTGCTCCTCGGCACAAAGATTCGTCCCTCGGCACCTCCTTTAAGCGATGCTTGGACGTATCCAAGCGCGAATCCGGGTGCTCCCGCCGACCCTGGGAGAAGCTCTCGCAGTCCTTCCGTGAGACAGCGCCGGGAGCGCCCCATAAAGCCCTCCACTCAGCAGCTCCGTGCAAAAGGGAGCTGAGGCAGAGCCTCCCCTTAAAACAGCCTCGCCCCGGCAGGAGCCGGCCCCTCACCATCCTCACACTCACACCTGGGCTGCTCCGAGCCCCTCATCATCCTCACACTCACACCTGGGCTGCTCCGAGCCCCTCATCATCCTCACACTCACACCTGGGCTGCTCCGAGCCCCCATCATATATTTGTCATATTTATATTCGCTTTTAGATTTAGAATTTATATTACTGTATAATATTTTTTATATTGTATATTACATCTCTTCATGTTACTAACATAGATTTCTATTTCTATTTCTTTTTAAATTCATAGTTTAGTATTACATCTTTAGATTTTTATTACATATTTCTCTATGCCGATTTAGATTTCTATAGTACTTATATTATTTAAAATAAAACCCCTGCCTCTAAGGAAAGAAAAACCATAGACACCCCTTTATTTAAACCACACTTAAAATTTTAAAAATAATTTTGTTTGTCGTAATTCTATTCACATTTACATTTGTAATTTTCTTTTATTATATTTATAGATATCTTATAGATTGGAGAGAATACCTTTTTATATAATAATAGATATATTCTTTTTACACAATATATTTCTTTTACGTATATTTACATATATTAAATATTTCTGGATATCGATATATATAGGATATAATTGGATTTCTATTTTTATACCTTTTATGAAATCTCCAGCCTATACCCCAATAAAAGCCAAACAATCCCCAATTTTTTTAAACTGTATTTAAACATCAATCCTGTCACGGCTGCATTGCACAGCAGTGCCCCGAGCTAATCTGACACTTGTTCATCTCCCGTACCTGAGACTGAACCCGCTCACCTTGATCGCACCTGGCAGAACCATTTTCGTACCTTTTCCTGGCATTGCTTGGGTTTTTTCTTGCATTTTTGTGGCCTTTACTGCCTCTCTTTCTTGCCTTCTTTCTTGGGGCTTTTCCTCCCTTTTTCCTTGACTTTTTCTGGCATTTCTTTTCTTCGTTTCTTCTTGCCCATCTTGGGGGTTTTTTCTGGGTTTTTTCTTGCGCATCTCGAAGTCTTTATCCTTTTTTTTTTCTTTTTTTCGTCTTTTTTTTTCTTTTTTTCGTCTTTTTTTTTTTTTTTTCCCTGTCTTTCTCCTTGCCCTCCTTCGTTTTTTTCCTTTGGCCTGCCTGCCTTCCTTCCTTCCTGCCTTCCTATCCTTCTTTCTTTCTTTCTTCCTTTCAGTTCCTTTCCTTATTTTCTTGTTTTCCTTTTCTTTCTTTCTTTCCCTGTATGTCTAATCTTGGTTTTCCTTTCTAGCTTTAGAATAAAAAAGCAGCAGTAGAAACTTTCAGGCTACCTGGCAGTAAAACAAACCTGCAAAACGAAAATGATGTAAAGAAAACTATTTACTCCCTGGCAGCCTGAAATTTTCTACTGCTGCATATGACATAGAGCTTTTATTCCTTCTTATAGATAGTTGATATTTTATACTTACTTTATACAGCGCCCTTTGCCGTGTGCGCCGGAGACCTGCAGGGAGAGCGCTGCGGCGTCGTTCGGTTCTGTTTAATGAAACTCGGCTCAATTCGGCTTGGTTCGGCTCTTGGTCTAAACTCGTTTCAGTTCGGCTCTTCGGCCGAACTCGGCACGCTTGGGCTAAAGTCGGTCACATTCGGCGCATTGTCTAAATGCGGCCAGTGTCGGCTACCCCGGGCTATCGATTGCAGTCGGCTATCCTCGGCTCTTGGTGTAAACTCGGCTGTTTTCGGCTACACACGGCTCTTCGGGTAAACTCGGCTCTTTTCGGCCACACTCGGCTCTTCGGGTAAACTCGGCTGTTTTCGGCTACACTCGTCTCTTCGGGTACACTCGGCTGTTTTCGGCTTCACTCGGCTCTTCGGCTCAAGTCGGCTGTTTTCGGCCACACTCGGCTCTTCGGGTACACTTGGCTGTTTTCGGCCACACTCGGATCTTCGTATCAAGTCGGCTCTTTTCGGAACAATTCGGCCCGGCTCGGCTTGCTGAGGGCGGGAGAGCGGGCATGAGAGGACCCCGGCGCAGACAGGCCAGGTTTACCCAGATGCCTTCCGCCAACCCGCAGAAATACGCCCGCCCGCGGCGCCGCTGAACCCACAGCATGTATCGGATACGCTTGAAACGCCACAGAAAAATCCGTCGGGCCGCCATGACGTCGGTGTTCCATGCAGGCAGTTCACTTACACCCACCGGGGTCCTCCACTTCCCCGCCATCTCGAGAAGGTCAACGAAAAGTCCGAGACACCCGCGACACGCCGCTCCCAGCATGGCGGCCTCTCGCCTGCCTGCCGGCGCACGGCTGCAGTACCGCGCTCTGCCCACAAGGCGGCAGCACTGCCGCCCGCCCCAGCCGGGGGCGCAGCGCGCCTCGGGGCTGCGGGCAGCGAAGGCGGCAAAAAAGAACAGGGGCGACCCCAGCCAAAAACTGCTCTGAAATAAATGCCAAAAACCTGTCTTTTACCCGACCAGAACCAAACAAACCGCCTTGGTTTAAAATCCTATTAAAATCAATTTGAAATTCCTATTTTTCGTATTTATATTCACATGCCTATTTGTAGTGCACACTGATGTAGCATGTAATTTATAAAATATATTCTGTGTATTCCTACTGTTTATATTTATTTATATTTTGTGGTTTTAAAAATATCTTTCTATATTTATTGTATATTTCTATGTTAAAAGCATGATAGAAATGTAATTTTAATTATTTAAAATAAAAATCCCATACTAACTAAACAAATACAAAAAAGCTCTATTCTTTTAAACTATATTGAAATATTTTTATATTTATAGCTTGCATGACTATATTCACATTTATATTTTTAGTTTATATTTAAGCATTATATTAATCATGATATATAATATGTGTCCTATTCAAATAATAGAAATAAAGTATTTTTTAAATTATGTACCATATCTACTGCTACAACTTATTTTATCTTATATTTTTAATTTTATATTAGCCTGTAGCTATTTATGATCTGTTTCTATACTTAGATTTCTACCTTTATATTATTTGTATTTATCATTTTTGTACTAAAACCCCTGCTTTTGCCAAATAAAAAACAAAACCCCCCTTTATGTTAAACTGCTTTAAAAAACTTATAGTATATCAATATGGTGTAATATATAACAAATGACAGATATGATAAACATAAATACATTTATATCAATTTTATATCTATTTCCTATAATACACTATAATAAGATATATACAGTATTACTTGTATTATGGATCTTATATGCAGATATTGATTTCTGTTATTTTGTATTTTAAATAATTTAACAATTCTCTCTATATTTGAAAGATATTTATATATTTATACTTTGGTTGCGATTTTTTCTGGGTGTTTTCCGGGTCTTTTCTTGCCCTTCTTGGAATTGTTTTTCTGGGTTTTCTCTGGGTTTTTCTTGCCCATCTTGGGGGTTTTTTCTGGGTTTCTTCATGCCCATCCTCGGGGTTTTTTTCTGGGTTTTTTCTTGCCCGTCTTCAGGTTCTTTTCTGGGTTTTTTTCTTGCCCATCTTGTTGGGGTTTTTTTCTGGGTTTTTTCTTGCCCATCATCGTCTGTTTTACTGGGTTTTAAGCCAACATGGGTACATTCCATGTCAGTACATACAATATAACCCGGCTGAGGATTTTTTATTCTAACTTTAAGAATGAGTTGCAAAACCTGAAAAGCAAAAGTCATATACACAAGGTTAAATCCAGTCAGCATGTGCCCACACATGCAGAGACGAGCAGACACAGACAGACACAGCCACGTGCTCTCACACACACTGACACACTCTTGCCACTTACACGCTCGCTGCGGCCCTTACGTGAGACGCTGAAGAACGTGCTGTGACACGTCTTCTGGCTGCTGCTCCTTGAAGTAAATGGCAGATCCTGGGGAAATCAGCAGCCTCGGGGACCTGTGAGACAACAGGAAGGGTCAACGAGTGGTTATCTGACAGCTAGGACTTGTCCCCACTCTGGACCCATAAACTTTCTACCCAAAATCCCACAAAAGACAGATGAAGAGTAAAATTTCTGTAACTGTTCTACCTAACTGTGACTGCGTGCCAGGGCAGGGCAGCTCTGATCGTAAGTGGTACAATATAAGTACACACAATATAGGCTGAGGTAAACAGTGCAAGTGTAAACAGAGCGTAAGTACACACAATATAAGGTGACACACTTACATACAGTATAAACCAACACAGGTACACACAATATAAACCAATATAGGTACATCCAATGTAAGTACATATAGTATAAACCAACATAGGTACATACAGTATAAGTACGTACAGTATAAGCCAGCATAGGTACACACAATAGAGGTACATACAACATAAGCCAACATAGGCAGATACAATACAAGCCAGGACTTGAGATAACTCTCTGGAAGACGAATTCTTGAGCCCTGTACCCTTTGAGAAGATGGAACCTAAGGAACTGCTGCAGTCACCTCAGGAGGTGCACCTGAAAAAAAGTCAGGACAAAAGTCAAAGGGCTGCAGAATAACTTAAGTGCTCGGCTAAATTGGGCTGTAATCGGCTAAACTCGGCTATTGTCGGCTGCATTCGGCTGGATGCGCCTCTTCGGCGCGGCTCGGCTTTATTCAGCCGAACTCGGAGCCTCTCACTGCGCTCGGCGCCACTCGGCTTCATTCGGCCGAACTCGGAGCCGCTCTGTGCGCTCGGCGCGGCTCGCTTCGGCCGAACTCGGAGCCGCTCTGTGCGCTCGGCGCGGCTCGGCTCGCTACGGCCGAACTCGGAGCCGCTCTGTGCGCTCGGCGCGGCTCGACTCGCTTCGGGCGAATTCGGAGCCGCTCTGTGCCTCCGGCGCGCCTCGGCTCGGGTCGGCTCCCTGAGGGCGGGCAAGCGGCGCCGCCTCACGTTAAACGCGCCCGGCTCGGGGCTCTCCTGCTGCCGCGTCCCGCGGGCGGCCCGCCCATCGCACGGACACGACCGGGAGCGCGGGGCGGCACAGGGGCTCATTAGGCGGTGACCGCACTCGCGCTAATTAGCGCGCACGAGAGCAGCGGGCTCGGTTCGCCTGAGCTCGGCTCCGTTCAGGCAGCCTCGCAAGCCTGGCCTCGGTTCGCTCGAGGCCGTCAGGTTCGGCCGGTCCCGCCTTGCTTCGGCTGAGCTCGTTCCATTCGGCCGAAGGAGGCGTCGTTCGCTCGTGTTTTTACAAATATCTTTCTCTATAGATTGTATATTTCTATATTTAGATTTATACTTCTATAATACTTCTATTATTCCAAATAAAAACCCCGTCTCTAACCAAATAAATACAAAAAAACAACCTTTTTTTAAACGAGATTGAAATATTTTTATACTTAGTATAATTATATTCCCATTCATATTTATAGTTTCTTTTGATGCATTATATTAATAATTAGATCTAATATATTTAAAATTCTAGAAATGTATTTAAATTATTATTTATATTATATGTCATATCTACTGCTACAACTAATTTTTTCTTGTTTTTAAACTTTATATATATATCTGTATTTATTTATGATATATTCCTGTACTTAGATTTCTACATTTATATTGTTTGTATTTATGATTTTTATAATCAAAACCCTGCCTATTGACAAATAAAAAAACCCCGCTTTATTTAGCTATTTTAAAAAATATTTTCATGATTATAATTTTCATGTTTATATTTATAATTTATCCTAGATTACATGAGAACACACCTGCTCCTGCACCCCAGTGGGGCTTCCTCTCCTGGGGACCTTGGGGTGCCCCAACGGCATCAGAGCCCCGAGTCTTCACCCCCCTCTCCTCTATTTAGAAACTACACAGGAACTTTTTTCTGGAAACAAAGACATTACCTAAATCCTGTCCCCGTGTCCCAGACAGATAGATGTTCAGTTATTAGTTGGCTGGGCAGTAGTTTCTTAAATAGAATGATAAAGAAGACGTGAACATTTTAGCTACAAGCAAATAGGCAAATCTGAACAAGGTACCGATGGCCAGCCACTCAAGTAATTTTGAAGCAATTTTTTAAACAATAAAATACTGCTACCACAAAAATAAAGCAAAAAGCTAACTACTGGCTAAGAAAAAATTAACTTTTGACAACAACAACATTCCAACCACACAGGCTTTTTTCCCGATATCATACCTTATAACTACCTCTCTTGGGAATTCTCATCATGTATCCCAAAAGGAATAAATACCTTAGAGCGTCCTAAAGCAAAAAGTAGCACACATGAGCTCCTCACACTCCCGGCAGTGCACTGAGCTCCTCACACTCCAGCGCAGCGTGCACTGAGTCTGCAACAAATTCTGCTCAGTGAGGGTCTGCAAACAAAGGTTCAACTGATGAACTGAACTGATTTTGTAGGGATGTTTTCTAAGCACAGAAGCACAAAAAAGAACAAGCAGAAACAATTCTTAAATAAATCTGCAAGTTTTATTTAGCATATATGCGACTCATTTCCACCCTGTGGCTTCTCACTTTGATTGGTCTGTAGGTTCAGGAAGATGACAATGCACACTCTGCCTTCCCTGAGCCCCCACGGCAGCTGAGCGCTGCTCCGTGTGCTCAGATCGTCAGGAGCTGGATTACACGTACCCGGACGGACTGCAACTGCTCTGCTGCAGATTCAGGAGACGACGGCACAGAGGGGCTGGCCGAGGCGTCGTCCGAATTCCATTTCTGTGTGACGAGAAGCGGTTTGTTCCCAACAGCTGCAACATCCCCGGCTCGCTTCCGTGGTGAGTACCGATGGCGCACAAATGGCAGCCCGAGGAAATCGTGTTCTGGGCTCCAAGTGGCTGGGACAGGGTCTGATGTTTTGTTTTGTATCTGTATGACGATTAGTACGACAGGGCTCTGAGGGATGACATGGCAACACAGAATTAAAAACTCCTCGATAGAATTACATCGACGTCTAGGAAAAGACAAAAGCCTATCACCCTTCTGAAATCTACTTTTAATCCAAAGCACACGGATTGTCACTATACTGCACCTTCCAGCTTTTCAAAGCAGCTTACTTCTGAAGACCAGGAAACATTGATTTCTACAGAAACAATGGGCAACCCCCAGGTTAATTTAAGCACTACTCTTTAATAGGGGATCTGCCAGCGTGCCAGTCCAGCTTCAAGTGCACTTTATTTCAGTCTAACATCCCCACAAAATTCTTCTCACATCTTCCAACCCTGAAATCTTCTTTTTTCCCTAAGGCTTCTCATCATTAGCAATTTCCAAGTAACATGGTATTTTTACAACATTCAAAAATGTCATGCTGGACTGTGCTAGAGAGTAATCTGCAAATATAAGCTTAGCAAAGATTGAATTGACTTGTCCAGAGAAAAAACCTACAAGTGAACACCTACACCTGCCTACAAAGAGCTGACAAGCCCCTGGCAGCTACCACATCAAAGCACAGTGGATGTTTCTAATAGAGGGTAAGGATAACAATACCACCTTTTGTTCTCTCCAGCTTGTTTTCCCTGCAGTCATATTTTGCTTCTTAGGATTGTTTTAGTCTCTGTATCTTTTTGGACAGCACCGAGCCTGACGACAAGGATACGAGAGTCTTTCCCTGCCGTAGGGAGAGAACCAGGAAAACAGTTAAAAAAAGAACAGGGTAGTTTGAAATTCATACTTCCAGTGAGAAGCAGCGCCTAACAAACAGAACAAAAGCAAACAAAGCACGATAGCTCCCTGGGGACAGAAGACTTATAAACCCTCCAGGATTTACGACCAACCCCTTCAGGACAGCAGCCAAGTGTCCCATGAGGTGGTGCTGCACCAAAGAACGATCTGACAGGTTCCAAAGAGTCAAATGCACAATATTTTGCAAAGCCGTAAAATCTTGCAAAATAACAAAAATACAATAGATATAAACTACAGGGCAAGAGTACAAGTGTTCGCTTTAAGAGCTGGAACCATCCAGGTGAGCACCTGATAACTGGATCCTCACCAGAGTTTGAACCCTTCGGTACACAGAAGGGTTTTCCCCAGAAATTTCACAGACTGAGTTTTGATAGAAGTACACTTGCCAGATCCTCAGAAGCATCACCCATTCTCCAGGTGTCTGCAGAGAGCTGCAAATGGCTCTCACGTAGTTTGAGCTGGTTCTCCAAGGTCTCAGGGTGAATTTCACCAGATGCAACCAAATCGGGCGACTCCCAGTGGGACAGAAGGAACCCAAAGTTTGGGTAAGCAGAGCTGCAGCAAATACTGAGGAAACAAACATAACAGCGTAAAAAATAATAAACCATCCTTTTTTTTTCTCTTGCTTTTGTTTTTTTCTTATTCAGATCAGCATAGCAACTAAAGAGAAGGTGAAAAACTCACCATTACTGAACATTTCATCATCTGTAAGCCGAGCATCCTTAGCACAGAGGACTCCAAAGTTAAAATTCACCGATCCCTGGGAAATAAAACCAAATATTGTATGATAAACAGTCAAACAGCAGACATAAAAATTTGTTTCCTCTAAGGACTTTCAGGTATGTATGTATCTTTGCATACATCCTACACATTAGAACATACACTTTATACCATCACCTAATACATAATATTTTACCTTTAAATTTTGATAGTATAGCATGAATTTTTAACTTAAATTGGCGATCTATTATTATTAAGTTGGTACTGAAAGTTATTTCTGCTGTCACGTTCAAAAAAACATTATTTTTTTTTTTTACTGTAATGAGCAATTGATTTCAAAGTCATCACAAGCCCATCAAAATACAAAGCTGTATTCACTGGGCGGGTCTGTGAGCTAGAAGTAGTTAGGCTTGTACTTCCCTCTTGTTCTTCCAGAACCGATAAATCCTGTCAACAAAACCAGGATCTTTAGCCCACTGCTGTGAAAGATTCTACAAGGATGATGGTTTGATTTGTGTTTACAAGTTTTGATTTGAAATGGCCAGTTCAATGGATAAAGACAGTTTAAGTACTATTACGTTACTATTATTATTATTTCTATTATTATTTTTACTATTACTACTACTATTATTATCACCTGCTACTGGAAGAAACAAACCAGTCGTACCTATACTTAATTACTTTTATTTCCAGAAAATAATAAAGAAAAGGAACCAAACCAAAAAAAGTCACTTCCTACCTTTTATATCAAGGGAGGAAAAATTTCTCTTGGGCTCTTCTCCAATTTATCAAGACTCATAGCACTGAAAGGCAAACAAAACAGTGCTTTATAGAAGGGCAAGTGCACATTTCAAGGCTGAACCACCAACCGATTGCAGTGACAGCAGTTACAACATGAATCGTTCCGAGAGCCTCTGTTAAATGCAATGTTCTGTGGAACTGCCATTTCTTTCCCAAAATACTAACTTCCAACACTTCCTAAACGTATTTGGTATTTTAAAACAACAGAAGTTAGTGAGACACTGTGTGGAGGTCAGGTTTAAATTTATTTCCTTCTAAAGCACAGAGCTCTGTTCCATCACCCTTCACTTCGGCTCTGCACTGAATCACGGTGAGCATTTGAGGAGTGCTCAATAACCAATTCTATTTCTCTCTTTTTCTAGTTCTCTCTATTCCTAAATAATTAAAGACAAGTCCTATGAAAAATTACAAGTTCAGCATCAAAGTCACACTTTTTCCCTTTGTCTGGTCAAGAACAGGCTCTAAATTCACTTAGTGCTGCCTGCAACGATTAAGACGTGCAAAACCATTTTTACATGTTTTATAGGTTTATCATAAAAGCCACGGAACGCAAGCTCTGAATTACAGGAAAAGGTACACAGTCAAATATCTAAAGGGATCACTTATTTGTAAATGCATACCTTGACAGAGATCGCACTGAGAACGTTTCTGTGGGACTCTAAGGGAGACATATTTTCTGAGTACCCTGTAAACAAGAAAAGCTAGGATATATTACAGGACATACCCACTTTTTCTACATATTCAAATAGGATTTTTAATAAAAACAACTCAGTTGAAAAAGAAAGAAGAAAACCAAGGTCATTTTACTCAGCTATATTTACTCCTGATTTAGAGAAAAAAAAAAGTCACGGGTGCTGCAAAGAAAAAAAAAAGTGAACCATAAACGCCTACAGTACAATTTTAAAACAAGTGCTTGGATAAAAGAATCTCATGGAACGTGAAGTAGAAAAAAAGTGAAACCACTATCAGACCTGCCTATTTTCTCACCTTGGTACAAGAAAATCCTAAAAGCAGTATAAAGTCACTGCCTAAAACCGGTCATGGGATGTAACCAAGAACAATTTAGGCATTTGCTAATCTAGACAGAAACCTTTTCTGGATGCTAGTGTCAAATCACAAGTTTTGTCTTTCAGAAGCCCGACAATGCTGGAAAGCACTTTCCCTGGGGCTGGGGAGGGCAGGGGCAGAAGGGGATGAGTTTGCAGATCGCACCTGTGCCATCGGAAGGATACAGCCCGCCTGCTCCCTGCGCTGGGCATTCTCCCGGCCATCTCTGGCTTTACCGCTCAGCGCCGCTCCATCCGTTTGCATGGCAGAAAGAGCCTCGAGCACTAGCGCAGGCAGCAGCCCAGTCATTCCGGCGATATCGCAGCGCTCTCTGCTCGCAACGCCCAACACGCGGCGGAGCCGCCTCCGCCCGCAGCACCGGCAGCAGCCCGAGGGAGACGGCTGCAGCTCGGGGGCTGCTGCGCCTCCGCCAGCCTGAGGGCAGCCGCCCCACCGGGACCGCGGGAGCGCCCGGCGCCGCTCGCCCGGGGCGGCTCCTGCAGCTCCCGGCCCGCGGCAGCAAAGCACCGCCTCGCCCTCCGCCATCGCTACCGCTCAGTAAGGCCGAAGAACCGGGCCGACGCCCCTTCCGCGCTGCTCAGCTCCGTGCGGGCGGCCAGACGGAGGCTTCGCCCCTCCGGCGTCGCCGCCGCAGCGCCGTCCCGCGCGGCACTGAGAGCGGGAGCCGGGAGCTGCCCGCGCACAGCCCCGCGCGGCCGCCTGGCACGCCAGCCACTCCGGTGCCGCGCCAGCCGTTGCGTCACACGCCTCGCCGGCAGCAGGGCCTGCCGGGAGTTGTAGTCTCGGGCTGACAGCCACTGCTCCGTCCTCCGCCACCGGGAGCTGCAGTCCCTCCCGGGCATCAAACGGGTCCTTCGCCCCAGGGCGGGGAAGGACCTGAGGCAGCAACGCTCCTCCCGAATGCCCTCTCTTTTTCGCTCCAACTCTTTTTTCTTTTTTCACTCTGCTTTTCACCCCTTCCCTTCCCTTCCCTCTGGTGCTCCTGATTCCTTTCCTTTCCTTCCCTTTTCCTTTCCTTTTCTTCTGTTTCTGATCTTGGTTTTCCTTTCTAGCTTAAGAATAAAAAAGCAGCAGTAGAAACTTTCAGGCTACCTGGGAGTAAAAAAAACCTGCAAAACGAAAATGATGTAAAGAAAACTATTTATTCCCTGGGAGCCTGAAATTTTCTACTGCTGCACATGACATAGAGCTTTTATTTCTTCTTATAGATAGTTGATATTTTATACTTACTTTATACAGCGCCCCCTGCCGTGTGATCCGGAGACCTGCAGGGAGAGCGCTGCGGCGTCCTTCGGTTCTGTTTCAAGAAACTCGGCTCAATTCGGCTTGCTTCGGCTCTTGGTCTAAACTCGTTTCAGTTCGGCTCTACGGCCGAACTCGGCACGGTTGGACGAAACTCGGTCACATTCGGCGCATTGTCTAAATGCGGCCAGTGTCGGCTACCCTCGGCTATCGATTGCAGTCGGCTATCATCGGCTCTTGGTGTAAACTCGGATGTTTTCGGCCACACTCGGCTCTTCGGCTCAAGTCGGCTCTGTGCGGCCACACTCGGCTCTTCGGCTCAAGTCGCCTCTTTTCGGCAACACTCGGCTCTTCGCCTCTTCCGAACAATTCGGCCCCGCTCGAAATATACCTATTTTTACATTGGAAGTATACATTTCTCTTAGGATTTTTCCTTCTCTAACACTTGCAGGATTCAAAATAAAACCCCTGCGTCCACCCATACATGCCAAATACAAACCCCTTTCATTTCAACTGTATTTCATTTTTTTAAAATAATATTTTTCAAATTTAGATCCACATTTATATTTAAATTCTATACTGATGTGTGTTCGATTTTGCATTTCTATTTTCCGATTTATTTATAAATTTATATTCTATGTTACAACTCTTCCTATTACTTCTATTTTTTTTCGTATTTTTATTCAGATCTTTATATATTTATTATATCTTTCTGTGTGAGGATTTTTACTTCTGTAGCACTTCCATTATTTAAAATAAAACCCCTGCCTCCACCCACGTTAAAGCCAAAAAGAAAACCCTTTCTTCTCAACTGTATTTCAATATTTTTTAAAATTCTGTTTTTCAGGTCCATATTCACATTTACATTTAAAATGTATACTTACGTATGCTGTTATTTGTATTCTCCATTACATCTCTTCCTATTATCTCTATTTACTTATATTTTGTGTTTATATATATATTTATATCTTGATTGTATATCTCAATATTGAGAAATATATACCAATAATATCTACATTCATATCATTTAAAATAAAAACCCTGCCTCTAACCCAGTAAGAATAAAAAAAACCCCAACCCTTTAGTTCAAACAATATTTAAATAGGTTTTATCCTTATGTCTGATTTTTATATTCCTATTTGCATTTATAATGTACATTAATGTATATTGCTTACTTATACATTTATCTTTATCAATCTCAATTTGTAAATAAATTTATATTCTACATTACATCTGATGCGAGCAGTTATATATTTTTATACATATTTTTATACATTGATTACATATTTCTGCGTCAAGATTTTTACTGCTGTAACACCTATTTAAAATAAAACCCCTGCCTCTACTTAAATAAAAGCCAAAAAATTCCCTTTCTTTTAAACTATACTTACCTATTTTTATATTTATATTCCCATTTATAATTTATATTGCCGTATCATGTTATTTATATTCTATACTACAACTCTTCATATTACTTACTATATTTATAGTTCAATTTGTAGTCATAGTTTAGCAATCTCCCTTTATATATTTATTATCTATTTCTATATTAAGATTCACATTTCTATAACACTTCTATTATTTAAAATAAAACTCCTGCCTCTAACCAAATAAAAACGACCGGATAAACCCTTCTGGCACGTTGAAACCATAGAGACGGCAGCTGGGAGGAATGGAAATAGTCTCCGCCTTCTTGAAACCATAGAGAGAAGGGACGGGACGACCGGATAAACCCTTCTGGCACGTTGAAACCATAGAGGCGGCAGCTGGGAGGACCGAAAATTGCCTCCGCCATCCCTAAACCATAGAGAGAAGGGACGGGACGACCGGATAAACCCTTCTGGCACGTTGAAACCATAGAGACGGCAGCTGGGAGGACCGGAAATTGTCTCCGCCATCTTGAAACCATAGAGAGAAGGGACGGGACGACCGGATAAACCCTTCTGGCACATTGAAACCATAGAGACGGGAGCTGGGAGGACCGGAAATTGTCTCCGCCATGTTGAAACCATAGAGACGGTGGACGGGACGACCGGAAATCTCTTCTGGCATATTGAAACCATAGAGACGGCGGCTGGGAGGACTGAAAATTCTCACCGCCATCTTGAAACCATAGAGACGGGGGCTGGGAGGACCGAAAATCCCCTCTGGCACATAATTATCATAGAGATGGCGGCCTGGAGGACCTGGAGTTGTACCCCCCCTCACGGCCGCATTCCTCCCCCGCGACCGTCGGGATCGGGGTCACGGAGCGGCTTCAGAACCGGGAAGGGAACGGGAGATCCCCGCCCTCACCCCGGGACGCGCCGATACCAAAAGTAGACACAAGACCAAAGCGGTTCAGAACGGTTTATTAACAATTTAAAGTACAAAATCACCCCTTAGCCGGCGGCGCGGTCCCGTGGCGTTCCCGGTCCTTCAGCGGGCCCTGCAGAGGAGAAAATGACGATGAAGCGGCGGCCCCGAGCGCTCCGGAGCTCCGTGGCAGAGGCGCCCGGGGCCTTGTCCCGGCGTGTGAGGGTGGGACCGGCGGACGCCACCGCCGGCACCGAAGACATCGCGCCGGTCGCTGAGGTCTACAACCTAATAAAACCCCCAATTTAACTATATTTAAGTATTTTCATATTTACAATCTATATTTATATATCTTTGTGCATATATATAATAGACTATCATTTATCTATATGATGTTACAATTCTATACCATGAATTATAGTTTTATATATGTATCTGTTCTCTATATTTATGTTTACCACTCTAATGTTATATTTCTTTTTAAATGTATATTTATTTCTATTTTCATCTCTATATTAAACCATATAAATAAGCCACAACAATACCGTACCTTTGTCAGCATCGGCACGCAGCACACGCTCATCCCATCGCAGCACATCAAAACAAAACCTATTTTTATCACTAACGGAACAAACATCCCACAACACTGAACCCTCATAAACACTCAAATAAACCTAACCCAAAATAAATTTTAAATCCCACTTCAACTAGCCCAAAACCTGCGCACATGCTCATCATAAACGTCCTCCTAAACCAATATCTCAAAAACCCCAAAAACCTCCAATACACCTTGAAAATGACACAACTGCTAAGAAAAACCAACACCCACTAAAAATTAAATCAAACCAACTCACTAGACTCAAAACTGTACAACTGACCCTAAACACTACTGTAAAAAGCCCCCAAAGCTCTACCTTTATGCTAATGCACAAATAAAAACCAATAATCTATAAAACTTAATTTAAAATTAAAAGAAAACTAATTCAAAGCATAAAAATAAAAAATCTAAACTGTTAAAATACTAAAAAATATCACTACCCAAATTAAAAAACATATTGCCTACAAAAACCCACCACGTGAATACCCCTGGCACCAAAAATAAAACTAAAAAAACCTATCGAACCAGAAAGAAAATGGAACTTAGGAAAACCAAAACCATAAGGTTCAAGTACTCACACCACATCCCTTACCGGACAGCAACTATAAACAACATCAAACCATACAATCAATTCTAAAAACCACCTTAAAACCACTACATTGAAAAACCTTTCAAAAATTAAACACTGCATTTAACCAAAGCCATCGAATAAATTCACACCCACAAACTCCGGCAGCCCAGCTGGCCCAACCAAAGCTGTATGTTTATGCATACAGTAAACAAAGCCAAAACCCCAGTAATACCTATCACAAGTCTATGAAAGAAACCTATTGAAATCAATCCTGTCTCAAATACAAACCAACCCATCCAGAAAGTTAGTTCACTCAAAAAACAACTTACACTGAGTTAATCATACCAAGAAATTAAACAACACACCATATACCACCAATGAATATAACAGTCAGGTAAAGAAAATCTACTTTTTTTTTTTCTTTTTTTTATTTAAACTAACTTCTTTTATTAGCTAGAACAAAAGATTTTGCCAGGCCTGTAACAACAACAACAACTTCTTTTTCTTCTTCACCTTCTGAAATGTCCCTTCTCACTCCCAAATTCCTTTCAACTCCTGAGTTTACACCCAAGCAAAAAGCAAAATTCGTGCGCTCGCGCGTTCGATGCTCCTGTCAGATTCTCTGCTTCCCTCCACATCTTCTTACGCTTTCAGCCTTCACGCCGTCCTGCCGTGATGAGTCTGACAGAAGAACAGGCACATGTTAACAGAGCATTTCCCTCCCTCCCTCCCTCTGGTTTCCTCAGCACATTTCAATCCATCCCAAGCCTGCAACGATGCACGCTCACCCCAAGGCTCACAGCAAGCATGCAGCAGCTCAGGCTTACTGGGCTCCAGGGCTCTGTGCCTTAGACAGCCGAGGAAACTTCTGATGAGCCTCCGTTCCAATAAACTGGGATGCAAACTCACCTCCATCTCAGAGCCTCACTGACCTCGGCCAGCCCCTTCCTCACTTCCTTGGGTCACAATCACTTCCAGGCAGAAGGATGCCAAGCAGGCTTTTGTCTTTTCTCTTAAGTGCCAACAGGTAAAATATGTAGGCTTTGACATAACTGATTACCCTCTCTTTGCACTCTCTTTGCACTCTCAGTTTTAAAGAAAAGATAGAAGAAGATTGCTGCTAAATCCATATGGGATAAGGAGGAAAGCAGCAAGGATCCCAGGCCAGCAGCGTGCCCAGGCAGCGTCACGTCCCTGCCACCCTGTGACAAGGCACACAGCTGCAAAGCCCCAAAGCCTGCAGGCCCTGGAGCTGCCACACGGATGGACCCGGTTCCCTTCCAGGTGCCCAGAGGGAAACCTGAGGGCAGGTGTCCACCCCGAGGCTGCACCCAGAGCCCCGGGCAGGGATGGAGTCGCTGACTGCCCTCTGGGGACGAGACCCTCCCTGCAGGCGACACTGCCTTGTCCTCTCCCTCCCCGTGGGACAGGGACCTCCAGGCTCTATCACCAGCCTCCTTCCGTCAGCATCCAGGTGCTGTGTTAGAGCCACAGGGGTCGAGGCTTTCCAGAACCATAGCGTCCTTTAGGCTGCAAAAGCCTTCTAAGGTCATCGAGCCCGGCTGCTGCCCCAGCACTGCCAAGCCCCCACCCCAATCAGGTCCCGAAACACCACACCTTGCCATGCTTTAAATGTCTCCAGCAATGGGGACTGCCCTGGGCAGCCTGCTCCTATGCCTGACCACCCTTTCAGTGAAGAAATTGGTCCTCAAAGCCAATCTAAGCCTTCCCTGATGCAACTTGAGGCCATTTCCTTTTGTCACCTCACTTCTTACTGGGGAGATCTCGGTACTTAAACCTTACCTGCTCCTTCCCTAGCAGGTCTCTGGCTTGGCTCGATGAGAGGAGAAACACTCCCACCACAGGAATGGCAGCTCGGCAGCTCCCACACCAAGGCAGGGTGCAGGCAGGGAGCAGCTGTCCTCACCACAGCTCGCGCGTCAGCTCTCAGAGATTGGCTCTGCTCTTCCTCCCGGGCAGATCTCTGCTCAGTGCTTCAGAACTGGCTGTCTGGAGGAAGCGGAAAAAACAGGTTAGCCAAGAATTTTATCCCGACTTATCTGATGTCTTTGCCCGCTTTGCCTCCTCCTGACTTCCTCCTGCTAAGAAAACAGCTGCCTTTGGACTTCTAGGGGGAACTTTCACGTAATGCTTACAGAAAAGGAACTACAGAAAACTGCCTCCTTTTTAAAGACTCAGCCAAGCAGACAGGTAACTGCAGCTTCTCCATCCCCACTGCCTGCAGAGCTGGCAGGCACCAGGCCAGCTCTGCTCCTGCTTCAAGCTGTTCCCAACTCTGCCAGAAGAACTGAAGGCTGCTCTGGCGTTCCATTGCTCCGCTTCTCCCAAAAAAGATCCGTCAGCGCCGATATCCCTCCACGGGAAGGGCTCTTCTGTCTCACACGCTCGGTGACACGAGGCTACGCGAAGCTGCAGCAGCCTCTGCTCCACGTGGGAAGGGCTTTCTTCCTCCTCTGGCACCTGGCTGGCACAGCTTGCTCACAGATGCTGGGGCTGCCCCATCCCTGGAAGTGTTCCAGGCCCATTGGCGCTCTGGCATCAGGCTCAGAGCAACCTGCTCTATGGAACCACGTCCCTGCCCACGGCAGCAGGCTTGGAATGAGGTGATCTTTAGAGCCCCTTCCAACCTGAATTATTCCATGATTCTATCAACTCAAAACACTAGGGGAATACATCTGTAAAGGTCATTAAATACATGAAAGAATCTCCCCATCAGCAAATTTTTGAATGAAAAGTATATCTACAAACAGGGAGAAATATCCTTGCTACCTGCTCTTGCTACCTTTCAGGCCTAATTTTAGCTATCACTTCAAGTTTTAAAATATTTTCTTTTGAAATTATAGGCAGTGTTCAAATTTTAGCATTTTTACGCTATTGCAGAAGCAAAAATTGCTGACAATCAGGCCGTGTCATTCTTTATGGAGCAGAGCCATCCTGACAGAATTTCTGGGACAGAAATTTTACAGGATGTCACTCCACAGAGAGCACCAAATTCCACATCAGGTGGCACTTCTGCTCCTCCACATCAGAAATCTAAACTAGGACAAGTGAAGTTTTGACTTGGCACTGTCAAAACAGACCGACTTGGCACTGGTGCCACCTTGGGTCTGGGAACCACCCTGCATACCAAAGAATTTCAGGAGCCAGCCGGCCACCCCCAGCCACAGCCCCCCCCCCCCCCACAAACCACGGCCCTTTTCCCTGGCAAACAAAACTCACCTGCCCCGCTTCTGGATGGCACACTGCAGGAGCCACGAGGCGCTATCACGTCAGCCCGACTTGGCACTGGGGCCAGCTTGGGTCTGGGAACCATCCTGCCTATCGTGGAATTTCAGGAGCCACCAGGCCACTCCCGGCTACAGGCTAACCTCGGTCTCACGCGGCTCTTTGTCCTAACGCGGCTAATGTCAGCTACACTAGGCTATCCTGGCCTCTTAAGCTAAACGCGGTTATTTTCGGCCACACTCGGATCTTCGGAACACTTCAGCCCGGCTCGGCTCGCTGAGGGCGGGAGAGCGGGCATGAGAGGACCCCGGCGCAGACAGGCCAGGTTTACCCAGATGCCTGTCACAAACCCGCAGAAATACGCCCGCCCGCGGCGACGCTGAGCCCACAGCATGTATCGGATACGCTTCAAGCGCCACAGAAAAATCCGTCGGGGCCGCCATGACGTCGGTGTTCCATGCAGGCAGTTCACTTACACCCACCGGGGTCCTCCACTTCCCCGCCATCTCGAGAAGGTCAACGAAAAGTCCGAGACACCCGCGACACGCCACTCCCAGCATGGCGGCCTCTCGGCTGCCTGCCGGCGCACGGCTGCAGTACCGCGCTCTGCCCAAAAGGAGGCAGCACTGCCGCCCGCCCCAGACGGGGGCGCAGCGCGCCTCGGGGCTGCGGGCAGCGAAGGCGGCAAAAAAGAACAGGGGCGACCCCAGACAAAAACTGCTCTGAAATAAATGCCAAAAACCTGTCTTTTACCCGACCAGAACCAAACAAACCGCCTTGGTTTAAAATCCTATTAAAATCAATTTGAAATTCCTATTTTTCGTATTTATATTCACATGCATATTTATAGTGGACACTGATGTAGCATGTAATTTATAAAATATATTCTGTGTATTGCTACTGTTTATATTTATTTATATGTTGTGGTTTTAAAAATATCTTTCTATATTTATTGTATATTTCTATGTTAAAAGCATGATAGAAATGTAGTTTTAATTAAAATAAAAATCCCATACTAACTAAACAAATACAAAAAAGCTCTATTCTTTTAAACTATATTGAAATATTTTTATATTTATAGCTTGCATGACTATATTCACATTTATATTTATAGTTTATATTTAAGCATTATATTAATCATGATATATAATATGTGTCTTATTCAAATAAATATTGAAATAAATTATTTTTTAAATTATGTACCATATCTACTGCTACAACTTATTTTATCTTATATTTTTAATTTTATATTAGCCTTTAGCTATTTGTGATCTGTTTCTATACTTAGATTTCTACCTTTATATTATTTGTATCTATCATTTCTGTACTAAAATCCCTGTTTTTGCCAAATAAAAAACAAAACCCCCCTTTATGTTAAACTGCTTTAAAAAACTTATAGTATATCAATATGGTGTAATATATAACAAATGACAGATATGATAAACATAAATACATTTATATCAATTTTATATCTATTTCCTATAATACACTATAATAAGATATATACAGTATTACTTGTATTATGGATCTTATATGCAGATATTGATTTATGTTATTTTGAATTTTAAATAATTTAACAGTTCTCTCTATGTTTGAAAGACATTTATATATTTATACTTTGGTTGCGATTTTTTCTGGGTGTTTTCCGGGTCTTTTCTTGCCCTTCTTGGAATTGTTTTTCTGGGTTTTCTCTGGGTTTTTCTTGCCCATCTTGGGGGTTTTTTCTGGGTTTCTTCATGCCCATCCTCGGGGTTTTTTTCTGGGTTTTTTCTTGCCTGTCTTCGGGTTCTTTTCTGGGTTTTTTTCTTGCCCATCTTGTTGGGGTTTTTTTCTGGGTTTTTTCTTGCCCATCATCGTCTGTTTTACTGGGTTTTAAGCCAACATGGGTACATTCCATGTCAGTACATACAATATAACCCGGCTGAGGATTTTTTATTCTAACTTTAAGAATGAGTTGCAAAACCTGAAAAGCAAAAGTCATATACACAAGGTTAAATCCAGTCAGCATGTGCCCACCCATGCAGAGACGAGCAGACACAGACAGACACAGCCACGTGCTCTCACACACACTGACACACTCTTGCCACTTACACGCTCGCTGCGGCCCTTACCTGAGACGCTGAAGAACGTGCTGTGACACATCTTCTGGCTGCTGCTCCTTGAAGTAAATGGCAGACCCTGGGGAAAGCAGCAGCCTCGGGGACCTGTGAGACAACAGGAAGGGTCAACGAGTGGCTATCTGACAGCTAGGACTTGTCCCCACTCTGGACCCATAAACTTTCTACCCAAAATCCCACAAAAGACAGATGAAGAGTAAAATTTCTATAACTGTTCTACCTAACTGTGACTACGTGCCAGGGCAGGGCAGCTCTGATCGTAAGTGGTACAATATAAGTACACACAATATAGGCTGAGGTAAACAGTGCAAGTGTAAACAGAGCGTAAGTACACACAATATAAGGTGACACACTTACATACAGTATAAACCAACACAGGTACACACAAAATAAACCAATATAGGTACATCCAATGTAAGTACATATAGTATAAACCAACATAGGTACATACAGTATAAGTACGTACAGTATAAGCCAGCATAGGTACACACAATAGAGGTACATACAACATAAGCCAACATAGGCAGATACAATACAAGTCAGGACGTGAGATAACTCTCTGGAAGACGAATTCTTGAGCCCTGTACCCTTTGAGAAGATGGAACCTAAGGAACTGCTGCAGTCACCTGAGGAGGTGCATCTGAAAAAAAGTCAGGACAAAAGTCAAAGGGCTGCAGAATAACTTAAGTGCTCGGCTAAATTGGGCTGTAATCGGCAAAACTCGGCTATTGTCGGCTGCATTCGGCTGGATGCGCCTCTTCGGCGCGGCTCGGCTCGCTTCGGCCGAGCTCGGAGCCTCTCTGTTCATTCGGCTGAACTCGGAGCCTCTCCGTGCGCTCGGCGCGGCTCGGCTCGTTCGGCTCGCTTCGGCCGAACTCGGAGCTGCTTTGTACGTTCGGCTCGGCTCGGCTCGCTTCGTCCGAACTCGGAGCCGCTCTGTGCGCACGGCGCGGCTCGGCTTCATTCAGCCGAACTCGGAGCCGTTCTGTGCGCACGGCGCGGCTCGGCTTCATTCAGCCGAACTCGGAGCCTCTCTGTGCGCTCGGCGCGGCTCGGCTCGCTTCCGCCGAACTCGGAGCCGCGCTGTGCGCTCGGCGCGCCTCGGCCGAACTCGGAGCCGCTCTGTGCGCTCGGCGCGGCTCGGCTCGTTTCGGCCGAACTCGGAGCCGCGCTGTGCGCTCGGCGCGCCTCGGCGCGCCTCGGAGCCGCTCTGTACGCTCGGCGCGGCTAGGCTTCATTCAGCCGAACTCGGAGCCGCTCTGTGCGCTCGGCGCGGCGCGCCTCGGCTCGCGTCGGCCGAACTTGGAGCCCATCCGTGCGTTCGGCGCGGCTCGGCTTCATTCAGCCGAACTCGGAGCCGCTCTGTGCGCTCGGCGCGGCTCGGCTCGCTTCGGCCGAACTCGGAGCCGCTCTGTGCGCTCGGCGCGGCTCGGCTTTATTCGGCCGAACTCGGAGCCGCTCTGTGCGCTCGGCGCGCCTCGGCTCGCTTCGTCCGAACTCGGGGCGGCTCTGTGCGCTCGGCGCGGCTCGGCTTCATTCGGCCGAACTCGGAGCCGCTCTGTGCGCTGGGCGCGGCTCGGCACGCTTCGGCCGAACTCGGAGCCAATCCGTGCGCTCAGCGCGCGTCGGCCGAACTCGGAGCGGCTCTGTGCGCTCGGCGCGGCTCGGCTCGCTTCGGCCGAACTCGGACCCGCTCTGTGCGCTCGGCGCGGCTCGGCTCGCTTCGGCCGAACTCGGAGCCGCTCTGTGTGCTCGGCTCGCTTCGGCCGAACTCGGAGCCGCTCTGTGCGCTCGGCTCGGCTCGGCTCGGCTCGGCTCGGCTCGGCTCGGCTCGGCTCGGCTCCCTGAGGGCGGGCAAGCGGCGCCGCCTCACGTTAAACGCGCCCGGCTCGGGGCTCTCCTGCTGCCGCGTCCCGCGGGCGGCCCGCCCATCGCACGGACACGACCGGGAGCACGGGACGGCACAGGGGCTCATTAGGCGGTGACCGCACTCGCGCTAATTAGCGCGCACGAGAGCAGCGGGCTCGGTTCGCCTGAGCTCGGCTCCGTTCAGGCAGCCTGGCCTCGGTTCGCTCGAGGCCGTCAGGTTCGGCCGGTCCCGCCTTGCTTCGGCTGAGCTCGTTCCATTCGGCCGAAGGAGGCGTCGTTCGATCGTGTTTTTACAAATATCTTTCTCTATAGATTGTATATTTCTATATTTAGATTTATACTTCTATAATACTTCTATTATTCCAAATAAAAACCCCGTCTCTAACCAAATGAATACAAAAAACAACCTTCTTTTAAACGAGATTGAAATATTTTTATACTTAGTATAGTTATATTCCCATTTATATTTATAGTTTCTTTTGATGCAGTGTATTAATAATTATATATAATATATGTAAAGTTCTAGAAATGTATTTGAATTATTATTTATATTATGTGTCATATCTACTGCTACAACTAATTTTTTCTTGTTTTTAAACTTTATATATATATCTGTATTTATTTATTACATATTCCTATACTTAGATTTCTACATTTATATTGTTTGTATTTATAATTTTTATAATCAAAACCCTGCCTATTGACAAATAAAAAAACCCCGCTTTATTTAGCTATTTTAAAAAATATTTTCATGATGATAATTTTCATGTTTATATTTGTAATTTATTCTAGATTACATGAGAACACACCTGCTCCTGCACCCCAGTGGGGCTTCCTCTCCTGGGGACCTTGGGGTGCCCCAACGGCATCAGAGCCCCGAGTCTTCACCCCCCTCTCCTCTATTTAGAAACTACACAGGAACTTTTTTCTGGAAACAAAGACATTACCTAAATCCTCTCCCCGTGTCCCAGACAGATAGATGTTCAGTTATTAGTTGACTGGGCAGCAGTTTCTTAAATAGAATGATAAACAAGATGTGAACATTTTAGCTACAAGGAAATAGGCAAATCTGAACAAGGTACCGATGGCCAGCCACTCAAGTAATTTTGAAGTAATTTTTTAAACAATAAAATACTGCTACCACAAAAATAAAGCAAAAAGCTAACTACTGGCTAAGAAAAAATTAACTTTTGACAACAACAACATTCCAACCACACAGGCTTTTTTCCCAATATCATACCTTATAACTACCTCTCTTGGGAATTCTCATCATGTATCCCAAAAAGAATAAATACCTTAGAGCGTCCTAAAGCAAAAAGTAGCACACATGAGCTCCTCACACTCCCGGCAGTGCACTGAGCTCCTCACACTCCAGCGCAGCGTGCACTGAGTCTGCAACAAATTCTGCTCAGTGAGGGTCTGCAAACAAAGGTTCAACTGATGAATTGAACTGATTTTACAGGGATGTTTTCTAAGCACAGAAGCACAAAAAAGAACAAGCAGAAACAATTCTTAAATAAATCTGCAAGATTTATTTAGCATATATGCGAGTGATTTCCACCCTGTGGCTTCTCACTTTGATTGGTCTGTAGGTTCAGGAAGATGACAATGCACACTCTGCCTTCCCTGAGCCCCCACAGCAGCTGAGCGCTGCTCCGTGTGCTCAGATCGTCAGGAGCTGGATTACACGTACCCGGACGGACTGGAACTGCTCTGCTGCAGATTCAGGAGACGACGGCAGAGAGGGGCTGGCCGAGGCGTCGTCCGAATTCCATTTCTGTGTGACGAGAAGCGGTTTGTTCCCAACAGCTGCAACATCCCCGGCTCGCTTCCGTGGTGAGTACCGATGGCGCACAAATGGCAGCCCGAGGAAATCGTGTTCTGGGCTCTAAGTGGCTGGGACAGGGTCTGATGTTTTGTTTTGTATCTGTATGACGATTAGTACGACAGGGCTCTGAGGGATGACATGGCAACACAGAATTAAAAACTCCTCGATAGGATTACATCGACGTCTAGGAAAAGACAAAAGCCTATCACCCTTCTGAAATCTGCTTTTAATCCAAAGCACACGGATTGTCACTATACTGCACCTTCCAGCTTTTCAAAGCAGCTTACTTCTGAAGACCAGGAAACATTGATTTCTACAGAAACAATGGGCAACCCCCAGGCTAATTTAAGCAGTACTCTTTAATAGGGGATCTGCCAGCGTGCCAGTCCAGCTTCAAGTGCACTTTATTTCAGTCTCACATCCCCACAAAATTCTTCTCACATCTTCCAACCCTGAAATCTTATTTTTCTCTAAAGCTTCTCATCATTAGCAATTTCAAAGTAACATAGTTTCTTTTTACAACATTCAAAAATGTCATGCTGGACTGTGCTAGAGAGTAATCTGCAAATATAAGCTTAGCAAAGATTGAATTGACTTGTCCAGAGAAAAAACCTACAAGTGAACACCCACACTTGCCTACAAGGAGCTAACAAGCCCCTGGCAGCTACCACATCAAAGCACAGTGGATGTTTCTAATAGAGGATAAGGATAACAATACCACCTTTTGTTCTCTCCAGCTTGTTTTCCCTGCAGTCATATTTGCTTCTTATGATTTTTTAGGGATATCAGGTATCGGTTGTGCAGGGTTACGCACTGCGGAGGGATCTCTCGGTGATGCGGCTGTGCCCAGCTCCTCAAGTTCCGGCAGAGGGAGAGACGTGGAAGGATGCATGCAAAGTGCTGCAGTTTTTGGCCGCCGTGGTGCTGTGTATAGAGCCGGTGGTGGAGGAAGCAGCATGACCCTGACCCTAACCCTAACCCTGACCCTAATCCTAGCCCTTACACCGCCCCCAACCTCACCCGAGGGCTCAACCCCACCCCGGACCCCACCCCGAGGCCTTAACCCCACCCCGAACCCCAATTAATCTTAAAATGAACCGTAACCCTTATAATTACCCCTTAAAATTAGCCCTAATTTTTAAAATTACCGATTAAAACAAAGCCTTATCCAAGATGGCGGCCCCCACGTTGTCACGTGATTGTTTTCTAAGATGGCGATGGTCACGTGACTTTTAGCAAGATGGCTGCACCCATGCTGACACGCGGTTTTCGGTAAGATGGCGATGCCCAGCCGAGCACGTAGTATGGGGACAAGATGGCGGCGCCCAACCGAATGACGTCACTTCCGGCAATATGGCGGCCGCCATGACCGGATTTTTTTCCTCGATTTCTGCCGGATTTTTTGCGCTTTCCACGAGTTCCCGGTGGCCGGAATGCTGCTCCGGTTCGCGTGCGGCCAGCGGCGTCACGGGGAGGGGCCTCTGGGGCGCAGCGGCGGCCTCTGGCCGCGACAGCCTGGCGACGGGGGGCGGCGCCCGGGGGCAGGGGCACGGCGACGGGGGGCGGTGTCTGGGGGCGGTGCCGCGGGGACGGGCAGATAAAGGCGGGCCGGCGACCGCAGGAGAGGGCCCGTAGACGGGGGGCAGCGCCCAGGGGCGGAGGGGCCGGAGACGGCCGCTTTTACGACAGTCGCGCTTTACGGCCCCTTTTACGACAGTCGCGCTTTACGGCAGTTTTACGACAGTCGCGCTTCACGGCCGCTTTTACGACAGTCGCGCTTTACGGCCGCTTTTACGACAGTCGCGCTTTACGGCAGTTTTATGACAGTCGCGCTTTACGGCCGCTTTTACGACAGTCGCGCTTTACGGCCCCTTTTACGACAGTCGCGCTTTACGGCCCCTTTTACGACAGTCGCGCTTCACGGCCGCTTTTACGACAGTCGCGCTTTACGGCCGCTTTTACGACAGTCGCGCTTTACGGCAGTTTTACGACAGTCGCGCTTTACGGCCGCTTTTACGACAGTCACGCTTTACGGCCCCTTTTACGACAGTCGCGCTTTACGGCCGCTTTTACGACAGTCGCGCTTTACGGCAGTTTTACGACAGTCGCGCTTTACGGCCGCTTTTACGACAGTCGCGCTTTACGGCAGTTTTACGACAGTCGCGCTTTACGGCCCGTTTTACGACAGTCGCGCTTTACGGCCGTTTTACGACAGTCGCGCTTTACGCCCGCTTTTACGACAGTCGCGCTTTACGGCCGCTTTACGACAGTCGCGCTTTACGGCCGCTTTTACGACAGTCGCGCTTTACGGCAGTTTTACGACAGTCGCGCTTTACGGCCGCTTTTACGACAGTCGCGCTTTACGGCCGCTTTTACGACAGTCGCGCTTTACGGCAGTTTTACGACAGTCGCGCTTTACGGCCGCTTTTACGACAGTCGCGCTTTACGGCCCCTTTTACGACAGTCGCGCTTTACGGCCGCTTTTACGACAGTCGCGCTTTACGGCCCCTTTTACGACAGTCGCGCTTTACGGCCGCTTTTACGACAGTCGCGCTTTACGGCAGTTTTACGACAGTCGCGCTTTACGGCCCCTTTTACGAAAGTCGCGCTTTACGGCCGCTTTTACGACAGTCGCGCTTTACGGCCGCTTTTACGACAGTCGCGCTTTACGGCAGTTTTACGACAGTCGCGCTTTACGGCCGCTTTTACGACAGTCGCGCTTTACGGCCGCTTTTACGACAGTCGCGCTTTACGGCAGTTTTACGACAGTCGCGCTTTTCGGCCGCTTTTACGACAGTCGCGCTTTACGGCCCCTTTTACGACAGTCGCGCTTTACGGCAGTTTTACGACAGTCGCGCTTTACGGCAGTTTTACGACAGTCGCGCTTTACGGCCGCTTTTACGACAGTCGCGCTTTACGGCCCCTTTTACGACAGTCGCGCTTTACGGCAGTTTTACGACAGTCGCGCTTTACGGCCGCTTTTACGACAGTCGCGCTTTACGGCCCCTTTTACGACAGTCGCGCTTTACGGCCGCTTTTACGACAGTCGCGCTTTACGGCCCCTTTTACGACAGTCGCGCTTTACGGCCGATTTTACGACAGTCGCGCTTTACGGCCCGTTTTACGACAGTCGCGCTTTACGGCAGTTTTACGACAGTCGCGCTTTACGGCCGCTTTTACGACAGTCGCGCTTTACGGCAGTTTTACGACAGTCGCGCTTTACGGCAGTTTTACGACAGTCGCGCTTTACGGCCGCTTTTACGACAGTCGCGCTTTACGGCAGTTTTACGACAGTCGCGCTTTACGGCCGCTTTACGACAGTCGCGCTTTACGGCCCCTTTTACGACAGTCGCGCTTTACGGCCGCTTTACGACAGTCGCGCTTTACGGCCCCTTTTACGACAGTCGCGCTTTACGGCCGCTTTTACGACAGTCGCGCTTTACGGCCCCTTTTACGACAGTCGCGCTTTACGGCCGCTTTTACGACAGTCGCGCTTTACGGCAGTTTTACGACAGTCGCGCTTTACGGCCGCTTTTACGACAGTCGCGCTTTACGGCCGCTTTTACGACAGTCGCGCTTTACGGCCCCTTTTACGACAGTCGCGCTTTACGGCCGCTTTTACGACAGTCGCGCTTTACGGCCGTTTTACGACAGTCGCGCTTTACGGCCGCTTTTACGACAGTCGCCCTTTACGGCAGTTTTACGACAGTCGCGCTTTACGGCCGCTTTTACGACAGTCGCGCTTTACGGCAGTTTTACGACAGTCGCGCTTTACGGCCCCTTTTACGACAGTCGCGCTTTACGGCAGTTTTACGACAGTCGCGCTTTACGGCCCCTTTTACGACAGTCGCGCTTTACGGCCGCTTTTACGACAGTCGCGCTTTACTGCCGTTTTACGACAGTCGCGCTTTACGGCCCCTTTTACGACAGTCGCGCTTTACGGCCGCTTTTACGACAGTCGCGCTTTACGGCCCCTTTTACGACAGTCGCGCTTTACGGCCGCTTTTACGACAGTCGCGCTTTACGGCAGTTTTACGACAGTCGCGCTTTACGGCCGCTTTTACGACAGTCGCGCTTTACGGCCCCTTTTACGACAGTCGCGCTTTACGGCCGCTTTTACGACAGTCGCGCTTTACGGCCGCTTTACGACAGTCGCGCTTTACGGCCGCTTTTACGACAGTCGCGCTTTACGGCCGTTTTACGACAGTCGCGCTTTACGGCCCCTTTTACGACAGTCGCGCTTTACGGCAGTTTTACGACAGTCGCGCTTTACGGCCGCTTTTACGACAGTCGCGCTTTACGGCCGCTTTTACGACAGTCGCGCTTTACGGCAGTTTTACGACAGTCGCGCTTTTCGGCCGCTTTTACGACAGTCGCGCTTTACGGCCCCTTTTACGACAGTCGCGCTTTACGGCAGTTTTACGACAGTCGCGCTTTACGGCCGCTTTTACGACAGTCGCGCTTTACGGCAGTTTTACGACAGTCGCGCTTTACGGCCGCTTTTACGACAGTCGCGCTTTACGGCCCCTTTTACGACAGTCGCGCTTTACGGCAGTTTTACGACAGTCGCGCTTTACGGCCGCTTTTACGACAGTCGCGCTTTACGGCCCCTTTTACGACAGTCGCGCTTTACGGCCGCTTTTACGACAGTCGCGCTTTACGGCCCCTTTTACGACAGTCGCGCTTTACGGCCGCTTTTACGACAGTCGCGCTTTACGGCCCCTTTTACGACAGTCGCGCTTCACGGCCGCTTTTACGACAGTCGCGCTTTACGGCCGATTTTACGACAGTCGCGCTTTACGGCCCGTTTTACGACAGTCGCGCTTTACGGCAGTTTTACGACAGTCGCGCTTTACGGCCGCTTTTACGACAGTCGCGCTTTACGGCCGCTTTTACGACAGTCGCGCTTTACGGCAGTTTTACGACAGTCGCGCTTTACGGCAGTTTTACGACAGTCGCGCTTTACGGCCGCTTTTACGACAGTCGCGCTTTACGGCCGCTTTTACGACAGTCGCGCTTTACGGCAGTTTTACGACAGTCACGCTTTACGGCCGCTTTTACGACAGTCGCGCTTTACGGCAGTTTTACGACAGTCGCGCTTTACGGCCGCTTTTACGACAGTCGCGCTTTACGGCCGCTTTTACGACAGTCGCGCTTTACGGCCCCTTTTACGACAGTCGCGCTTTACGGCCGCTTTTACGACAGTCGCGCTTTACTGCCGTTTTACGACAGTCGCGCTTTACGGCCCCTTTTACGACAGTCGCGCTTTACGGCCCCTTTTACGACAGTCGCGCTTTACGGCCCCTTTTACGACAGTCGCGCTTTACGGCCGCTTTTACGACAGTCGCGCTTTACGGCAGTTTTACGACAGTCGCGCTTTACGGCCGCTTTTACGACAGTCGCGCTTTACGGCCCCTTTTACGACAGTCGCGCTTTACGGCCGCTTTTACGACAGTCGCGCTTTACGGCCGCTTTACGACAGTCGCGCTTTACGGCCGCTTTTACGACAGTCGCGCTTTACGGCAGTTTTACGACAGTCGCGCTTTACGGCCCCTTTTACGACAGTCGCGCTTTACGGCCGCTTTTACGACAGTCGCGCTTTACGGCCGCTTTACGACAGTCGCGCTTTACGGCCGCTTTTACGACAGTCGCGCTTTACGGCAGTTTTACGACAGTCGCGCTTTACGGCCCCTTTTACGACAGTCGCGCTTTACGGCAGTTTTACGACAGTCGCGCTTTACGGCCGCTTTTACGACAGTCGCGCTTTACGGCCCCTTTTACGACAGTAGCGCTTTACGGCCGCTTTTACGACAGTCGCGCTTTACGGCAGTTTTACGACAGTCGCGCTTTACGGCCCCATTTACGACAGTCGCGCTTTACGGCAGTTTTACGACAGTCGCGCTTTACGGCCGCTTTTACGACAGTCGCGCTTTACGGCCCCTTTTACGACAGTCGCGCTTTACGGCCCCTTTTACGACAGTCGCGCTTTACGGCCGCTTTTACGACAGTCGCGCTTTACGGCCGCTTTTACGACAGTCGCGCTTTACGGCAGTTTTACGACAGTCGCGCTTTACGGCCCCTTTTACGACAGTCGCGCTTTACGGCCGCTTTTACGACAGTCGCGCTTTACTTCCGTTTTACGACAGTCGCGCTTTACGGCCCCTTTTACGACAGTCGCGCTTTACGGCCGCTTTTACGACAGTCGCGCTTTACGGCCCCTTTTACGACAGTCGCGCTTTACGGCCGCTTTTACGACAGTCGCGCTTTACGGCAGTTTTACGACAGTCGCGCTTTACGGCCGCTTTTACGACAGTCGCGCTTTACGGCCGCTTTTACGACAGTCGCGCTTTACGGCCCCTTTTACGACAGTCGCGCTTTACGGCAGTTTTACGACAGTCGCGCTTTACGGCAGTTTTACGACAGTCGCGCTTTACGGCCGCTTTTACGACAGTCGCGCTTTACGGCCCCTTTTACGACAGTCGCGCTTTACGGCAGTTTTACGACAGTCGCGCTTTACGGCCCCTTTTACGACAGTCGCGCTTTACGGCCGCTTTTACGACAGTCGCGCTTTACTTCCGTTTTACGACAGTCGCGCTTTACGGCCCCTTTTACGACAGTCGCGCTTTACGGCCCCTTTTACGACAGTCGCGCTTTACGGCCGCTTTTACGACAGTCGCGCTTTACGGCCGCTTTTACGACAGTCGCGCTTTACGGCCGCTTTTACGACAGTCGCGCTTTACGGCCCCTTTTACGACAGTCGCGCTTTACGGGCCGTTTTACGACAGTCGCGCTTTACGGCCGCTTTTACGACAGTCGCGCTTTACGGCCGTTTTACGACAGTCGCGCTTTACGGCCGCTTTTACGACAGTCGCGCTTTACGGCCGTTTTGCGACAGTCGCGCTTTACGGCCCCTTTTACGACAGTCGCGCTTTACGGCCGCTTTTACGACAGTCGCGCTTTACTTCCGTTTTACGACAGTCGCGCTTTACGGCCCCTTTTACGACAGTCGCGCTTTACGGCCGCTTTTACGACAGTCGCGCTTTACGGCCCCTTTTACGACAGTCGCGCTTTACGGCAGTTTTACGACAGTCGCGCTTTACGGCCGCTTTTACGACAGTCGCGCTTTACGGCCCCTTTTACGACAGTCGCGCTTTACGGCAGTTTTACGACAGTCGCGCTTTACGGCCGCTTTTACGACAGTCGCGCTTTACGGCCCCTTTTACGACAGTCGCGCTTTACGGCAGTTTTACGACAGTCGCGCTTTACGGCCCCTTTTACGACAGTCGCGCTTTACGGCCGCTTTTACGACAGTCGCGCTTTACTTCCGTTTTACGACAGTCGCGCTTTACGGCCCCTTTTACGACAGTCGCGCTTTACGGCCGCTTTTACGACAGTCGCGCTTTACGGCCCCTTTTACGACAGTCGCGCTTTACGGCCGCTTTTACGACAGTCGCGCTTTACGGCAGTTTTACGACAGTCGCGCTTTACGGCCGCTTTTACGACAGTCGCGCTTTACGGCCGCTTTTACGACAGTCGCGCTTTACGGCCCCTTTTACGACAGTCGCGCTTTACGGCAGTTTTACGACAGTCGCGCTTTACGGCAGTTTTACGACAGTCGCGCTTTACGGCCGCTTTTACGACAGTCGCGCTTTACGGCCCCTTTTACGACAGTCGCGCTTTACGGCAGTTTTACGACAGTCGCGCTTTACGGCCCCTTTTACGACAGTCGCGCTTTACGGCCGCTTTTACGACAGTCGCGCTTTACTTCCGTTTTACGACAGTCGCGCTTTACGGCCCCTTTTACGACAGTCGCGCTTTACGGCCCCTTTTACGACAGTCGCGCTTTACGGCCGCTTTTACGACAGTCGCGCTTTACGGCCGCTTTTACGACAGTCGCGCTTTACGGCCGCTTTTACGACAGTCGCGCTTTACGGCCCCTTTTACGACAGTCGCGCTTTACGGGCCGTTTTACGACAGTCGCGCTTTACGGCCGCTTTTACGACAGTCGCGCTTTACGGCCGTTTTACGACAGTCGCGCTTTACGGCCGCTTTTACGACAGTCGCGCTTTACGGCCGTTTTGCGACAGTCGCGCTTTACGGCCGCTTTTACGACAGTCGCGCTTTACGGCCGCTTTTACGACAGTCGCGCTTTACGGCAGTTTTACGACAGTCGCGCTTTACGGCCGCTTTTACGACAGTCGCGCTTTACGGCCGCTTTTACGACAGTCGCGCTTTACTTCCGTTTTACGACAGTCGCGCTTTACGGCCCCTTTTACGACAGTCGCGCTTTACGGCCGCTTTTACGACAGTCGCGCTTTACGGCCCGTTTTACGACAGTCGCGCTTTACGGCCGCTTTTACGACAGTCGCGCTTTACGGCCGCTTTTACGACAGTCGCGCTTTACGGCAGTTTTACGACAGTCGCGCTTTACGGCCGCTTTTACGACAGTCGCGCTTTACGGCCGCTTTTACGACAGTCGCGCTTTACGGCCGTTTTACGACAGTCGCGCTTTACGGCCCCTTTTACGACAGTCGCGCTTTACGGCCCCTTTTACGACAGTCGCGCTTTACGGCCGCTTTTACGACAGTCGCGCTTTACGGCCCCTTTTACGACAGTCGCGCTTTACGGCCGCTTTTACGACAGTCGCGCTTTACGGCCGCTTTTACGACAGTCGCGCTTTACGGCCGCTTTTACGACAGTCGCGCTTTACGGCCCCTTTTACTACAGTCGCGCTTTACGGGCCGTTTTACGACAGTCGCGCTTTACGGCCGCTTTTACGACAGTCGCGCTTTACGGCCGTTTTACGACAGTCGCGCTTTATGGCCGCTTTTACGACAGTCGCGCTTTACGGCCGCTTTTACGACAGTCGCGCTTTACGGCAGTTTTACGACAGTCGCGCTTTACGGCCCCTTTTACGACAGTCGCGCTTTACGGCAGTTTTACGACAGTCGCGCTTTACGGCCCCTTTTACGACAGTCGCGCTTTACGGCCCCTTTTACGACAGTCGCGCTTTACGGCCCGTTTTACGACAGTCGCGCTTTACGGCCGCTTTTACGACAGTCGCGCTTTACGGCAGTTTTACGACAGTCGCGCTTTACGGCCGCTTTTACGACAGTCGCGCTTTACGGCCGCTTTTACGACAGTCGCGCTTTACGGCCCCTTTTACGACAGTCGCGCTTTACGGCCCCTTTTACGACAGTCGCGCTTTACGGCCGCTTTTACGACAGTCGCGCTTTACGGCCGCTTTTACGACAGTCGCGCTTTACGGCCCCTTTTACGACAGTCGCGCTTTACGGGCCGTTTTACGACAGTCGCGCTTTACGGCCGCTTTTACGACAGTCGCGCTTTACGGCCGCTTTTACGACAGTCGCGCTTTACGGCCGCTTTTACGACAGTCGCGCTTTACAGCCGCTTATACGACAGTCGCGCTTTACGGCCGCTTATACGACAGTCGCGCTTTACGGCCGTATTTATGACAGGTTTTTTTCGCCCATCTTGGGGTTTTTCCTTGTTTTTTCCCCTAATTAGCACCCCTACCCAGGTGCCAGCAATCAACCCTAACCCTAGTCCCCGCCCCCTAATTAGCACCCCTACCCAGGTGCCAGCAATCAACCCTAACCCTAGTCTCCGCCCCCTGGGGGCGGGGAGATGTGGGGGGTGGTGTTTAGGGGTGGGGACTAGGGGTTGATTGCTGGCACCTGGGTAGGGGTGCTAATTAGGGGGTGGGGTCCCTATATACTGTATGTAGTAAAAAGAATAAAAACTATATGTCTGGTGCGGCAGTAGAAAATTTCAGGCTCCCAGGGAGTAAATGGTTTGGTTTGTATTTTTAATTCTTTTCCTTTACTCCCCGGGAGCCTGAAATTTTCTACTGCTGCTTTTTTAATTTAAAGCTAGAAAGGAAAACAAAGTTATAAAGAGAGAAGAGAAAAGCGAGAGAAAAGTGAGAGAAGAGAAAAGTGAGAGAAGAGAAAGAAACAGAGAGAAGAGAAAGAAACAGAGAGAAGAGAAAGAGAAAGAAGTAAAGCCTGAAAGGGAGAGAGAGAGAAGGAAAAAGAGTGAAAAGGAGAGAAATAGAAAAAAAAAACCACAGGAAGACAGAGAAGAGAAACAAAACAGACAGAAAAGAACACAGAGATAGAAGAAAAGAAGACCGAGAGACAGAAAGAGAAAAGAAAACAGAGAGAAACCAAGACAGAGAGAAAGGAAAAGAAAGGAGGTTGAGAAAATGAAGGATGGGAGTTAGAGGAAAAAGAAATTAACTCTAATCCCCACCAAAGTGAAAACTCAGGACAGAGTGAAAAAAGAAAAGACTGAGAGCAAAAAGGACGAACTAAGGAAAAGGAGAACACAGAGAAACAGAAGGAACAAGAGCAAGGGTGAAAGTTATGAAGGAAAATAAATAAGGTGCAAAGTATAGTCAAAAGATAGCAAAATAAATACAGTCAGATAAAGGATGAAATTACCCAAATAAGAAAAGGAAGGGGATGGAAACATAGTTACAGAAGCACAGACACAGTGTCAGAAACAGAAACAAAGGGACAGAGACAGATGAAGTTAGGTTAGAAATAGAAAAGGAAAGTGAGGAGCAACAGGAAGAAATACAGTGGAAAGAAAATACAAAACCACACCAAAAAAACACAAGAGCCACACTGGGGGTAGGGAAGGGCAGGGGATATCTTTATTAGGGGGGATTTTACTGGATTGAGTGAATGATTTTATTTATACATCAGCAAAATACATTTAAACAGTGTACACAAATTTAAATGCAGATAGAAGCCATACACACACTGTTAGAAGTCAATTTTAAATACACAGCAATACACCATATAATGAAAATAGAAAAAGCTTAATTGAAGATTACAGGAAACCCAGAACAACAAAAGCACCAAGAAAACTACATTCATCTACCACACACACTCCCTTCAGATAGCACAAAACCTCACCATCCCTCTCATCACAACTGCTAAATTACACCCCAGAAATCAGTGGTCCTTGGAAACATGGTTCCCAAGAGCCTGCAAAAAATCCTCCTGCCTGACGAAAACCCCGGTCCCTGGAGGGTCCGCGCCCAAACTGTGGCGATGAACGTCGCCTCACGGACCGACCGGGACCGAGGGAAAAAAAACCCAGCCGGGGGGAAAAAAAAAAAAACCCCAGCTGGGGATTTTTTATTCTAAATTTAAAAATGAGTTGAAAAGCCTGAAAAACCCAAAGCCATACAAGGTTACAACTCTAGAGCCCTTCAACACACACACACACTTCCTTCAGCTGACACACAAACCCACACTGATTCACACATCAACCGCTCAGCTAACCCTCTGCAACAATTCACACCACTCCTTGGGAACAGGGTTCCCAGAAGCCTCTAAAAAATCCTCCTGACTGACAAAAACCCCAGTCCCTGGAGGGTCCGCGCCCAAACTTTGGCGATGAACATCACCTCGGGGACCAACCGGGACCGAGGGAAAAAAAACCCAGCCGGGGGGAAAAAAAAACCCCCAGCTGGGGATTTTTTATTCTAAATTTAAAAATGAGATGAAAAACCTGAAAACCAAAAGTCATACACACAAGGGTAAAGCCAGTCAGCATGCGCTCACACACGCAGGAACGAGCGGAGGCAGACAGACACACTCGCTTGCTCCCACACACACTCGCACCCTCTTCCGACTTACACGCTCGCTGCAGCCCTTACTGACGACTCTGAGGAACGTGCTTTGACACATCTTCTGGCTGCTGCTCCTTGACTTCAAATGGTAGATCCCAGGGAAATCAGCAGCCTCGGGGACCTGTGAGATGACAGGAAGGGATCAATGAGCGGGTATGTGACACCTAGGACCTGTCCCCACTCTGGACCTATAAATTTTGTACCCAAAATCCCACAAAAGACAGATTAACGCTAAAGTTTTCATAACTCTTCCACCTAACTGTGACTATGTGCCAGGGCAGGGCAGCTCCGATCATAATTGGTACAATGTAAGTACACACAATATAAGGCGATACACTCACATACAGTATAACCACATACAGCATAAGCCATCACAGGTACACACAATATACACCAACAGAGTAAGTACATACAGCATAAGCCATCACAGGTACACACAATATACACCAACAGAGGTACATACAGTGTAAGTACATACAGCATAAGCCATCACAGGTACACACAATATACACCAACAGAGTAAGTACATACAGCATAAGCCATCACAGGTACACACAATATACACCAACAGAGGTACATACAGTGTAAGTACATACAGCATAAGCCATCACAGGTACACACAATATACACCAACAGAGGTACATACAGTGTAAGTACATACAGCATAAGCCATCACAGGTACACACAATATACACCAACAGAGGTACATACAGTGTAAGTACATACAGCATAAGCCATCACAGGTACACACAATATACACCAACAGAGGTACATACAGTGTAAGTACATACAGCATAAGCCATCACAGGTACACACAATATACACCAACAGAGGTACATACAATGTAAGTACATACAGCATAAGCCATCACAGGTACATACAATATAAGTACATGGAGTATAAGCCAGCATAGGTACACACAATATTGGTACATAAAATACAAGCCAACATAGGGGCATACAACAGAAAGCAGGACTTAGGATAACAATCTGGAAGATTAATTCTTGAGACCTATCTCCTGTGAGAAGATGGAACCAATAGAACTACTGCAGTCACCTGAGGAAGGAGTAAGATGCTCCCTCTAGAAGTCCAAGACAATGGCATGGGAAAAAAGGCACTACCGAAGCTGGTAGTGAGAAGGAACATGGATAACATCTTCTGTAACCCTTCCTGGCTCAAAGAGTAAAAAGGTAAAAATGCCGGAATAAGGAATATCCGGAAAGGAACGTGAGTAGAACAGGAGTGAGATGGCACGGAGTGGTGCCCACAAAGCGTCGAGATGTAACAAAGGCCTATGACATGGAAGACGACAGACACACGCTATGCAACACAGACACGGACGATGTAACAGACACGGATGACGTAACACAGAGACAAGTGGCAACTTTCCACTTAGGGACCTGAGATTCCTAGCGCAAGATGAACCAGAGGCTGATGACTCCAAAGGAAAGGAAGCCCTATGACAATAGCATGTGTTAATGAAATGTAACTCATTAAAAGCACTCAGTGCCAAAGCAATTGAGAAGATGCTCGAGAGGCTCAGCGAGCCTAGAAAAGGAAGTGGACGGCCGAGCGATCGTGGCTATAGCTGCAGACCCGAAGGCGAGCTCCTCGGGGGAAAGATCCGTGACGATGCCGAGTCGAGGAAGGCTGACGACGCAAAGTTCGCGACGCTGGGGAGAGGGGTCGGAACTGCCCTGCCCGGCAAAGGCTCTGATGAAGCTGAAGAGAAAGCCTCTCCCTTTACTTCCAGAGGACCCGTCCCACTACAGACCTCTCCGCTAAGCTGACATGAAACTGCCCCCTGTGATACTAAAGGTTTTTCCCCTTCCCCGACCACGGGCCCCGACACTTAGCTTTCGCAGGGGGAGGGGACAAAATCCATCCTCGGTCGGACATGGATGTCAAGACGTTCTCAAGGTGTGTGCTTTGGCGCTGCCATTTCCGAGCTTTGCCTAAGAGCCTCCACAGGGTACCTAAGATGAAACAGAAAAAGTGACTATTGTCCTCAACACCGGCAATCCCCGAGAGTGCTACGCACCACCGCCCCGGCTCACCTCAAGTCTCGATTTGAATCCGGAAGGTGCGCAGAAGATACCTGCAAAAACAAAAGGCGCAGGCTTAGCATGCTGCTGCGTAACACTCGCCTATGAGTCGGCCTGCCTAAACCCCAACTCACCTGCCCTCCTGTGTTCCTTGGCATGCCTAGGGCAGGGAGACAACCTGGAAAGAAACAAAGCAGAAAAGCATGCTAAGATACTGAGAAAACACAACATCCCTACCCTGACAAGGATGCCACAGCAGTACCTGAAGCTTGCACCCACCTGGCATGGGCGTGCTCAGCCAACATAGATTGAAAGGGGCCACCTAAAACAAAAAAAAAAAAAAAACAAGCAGACATGCTTAGAACAGCATCAGAAACTGAGACTGCAGCAATAACAACTGCTTCAGTATGCTACTCAATGCTCACCTTGCCCACTCGGCCTTGACTGCAGCTCTCACCCTTGAATGCTTAAAAAGAGAGACAAAGAACACTGCTGTAACAGGTATCAATTATACTCCCTCCACAGAGGAAAGCAGTAACTGACCTGCTCGGGAGAATCCCCTCACACGGGATGGGGCCCTCTGGCCCAGATTTAATTCATCTGAATCTGAAAAAAACGTTAGGACAAGAGTCACACTGTTGCAGGACAACTTAAGAGCTCCAGATGTCCTGTGTCCATCTACAAATCCCATCTAGAGTCCAACTACACCCCACATTACACATTCCAAGTCCCCGGGCCCTCTCCTATCGCACCAGGCTATGCGGCAGGGCAGAGCAGCCCCGGCACAAATGTGTGCTGACACCCGTGACACAGGACAGACAGGACAGGACACACAACGGGGACACAACAGGAACAGAAATCTCTTGGCAAGGAAAACGGCTGCAAGGACTGAGAGCATGCAAAAGGAGATGACTGAGTTCAAACTGACGGTGAGCTGATGAGGCTCAGAGAACACTGCAGGAAGAAGATGCTAACTGAATGATTGATTCCAAGAACAGTAAAGATGGATGCCTAGTAATCCTACGGTCAGAATCCTCTGCCTGCCCTCACATTCTTTCAAGCCCTAATCCACCATAATGGATGCAGGTGGGGCACAGCTGTCCGTACAGCTCAGAACAAGACCTGACAAGACATCTGACTGGATGCTTCCAAAGAGAGAAGAGTCTGATGCCTGTCTGAGCTCTCGAGTCAAAAGTTCTATGGCCTGGGTGCCAGGCCAAGGAATGCAGAGATCACAGATGCTAACAATGATGCCAAGGTTTCTGACAGGCCCCTCAAAGTGCTAAGGTAAAAGACAGGAGATACACAAACAACACATAATGCACAGCAGACAAGTGACACCCGACACACCGGGACTGCTCTGCCCTGAACACCTCAGCACTGTGATCAAAGGTGAGACTTTGCTTTTATGGGGCCTAAGGGGCCACTTCATGGACACCCCCCCACCGCCAAATTGGACTCAAAAACCCCTCCCAGTAATTCCCAAACCAGCACCCTGCCTTCATCCCCTCTGTGGGTCATAGCCCTCTACTTATCTCTCAGACATCTGGCGATGCCAGTCCGTGCCAGGTGCAAAGAAAGGCCACCTCGTCAGCTGGGAAGGTCCTGCTGTCACCGGGCTGGTGTCTCTCAGACAGCTAGAGTAAAGAGAACCAAACATCAGTGCCTGATCTTGGCACCCCATCGGCCAAAACCCCACCAGTCTGCTACTCACCCTGCTCCTAGGAAGGCCCGGCACCTGCTAACTCTGACCCTCTGCCATGGATGCAATGCATCTGCACCTGAAAGAAAGTCAGAACATGTGTCAAACACCACCAGGATAACTCACAAGCTGCAAACATCTTAAGTCCATCTAGCAATAGCATCTAGAGCCCAAGTACAGCCCCCATTACAAATTTACACTCCCCAGGGCTTGTCCCATTGCAGCTGGCCATGCGGCAGGGCAGAACAGCTCCGGCACCCATATGTGTGCAGACACCCGTGACACAGAACGTGACAAACAGGGGGACATCAAACACCACACATCATGCTTGTGGTGAGGGCCTCGAGGGAAGAAGGCAAAAGGGACCCCAAAGACACACTAGGGAACACGGCACACCGGAAACCACGACACAAACCAGAGCTGTTCTGCACTGCCCGCCTGAAAGCTGCCATCAAAAGTAGAGCCTCTCCCTTTAGCTGTCCTAAGAGGCCCTTGGACAAGTTTGCTTTTCCCTCCGCTAATTTTTAAATCTGTCCCAAGAACTCCCAACCTGCTACAAACCCATCTCCAGGCCATGGCTCCCAACTTATCTTTTGGATGATCGGTGATGGGAATCCACGTTGCACCTGAAATGAGTCTGCTTCAGAGAGCCTCGTGATGGCCTGTGAGCCTCTCGGTCAGCTACAATAAAGAAAACCAAAACCAAAGAATGAGTCCAGAGTTATGCGGGCCAAATCCCAGCCAGTCAGCTACTTGCCCTCTCCTGAGTGTGCCTGGCTCCCTCAGGCTCCAGCTTCATCCTGATTCCAAGGCTGTGGCCTTTATTAGGGCTGGCACCTGGGTTAGAGAAAGGCAAAGTTAAATGGCATTCCTGTGAGTGCAGTGGATGACTCTGTGTGCTCTAAGACATGGGAATGCCTCTGCTAGAAGCCTTGTGGGGGGGGCCCTCAAATAAACAAATAAACACCCTTTCTCACCCTGCTGCCTGCAAACCCCCTCCCAAGAACTCCTAACTGGATACCTGCTCACCCTCCCTCTCCCACTCACAATCCTCAACTCACCTGAAGCCTCAATCTCAAACATCATCCCTGACACTGGGCAGATACCTCTTGTGACACAATCAATCTGCTGAAATAATTGCTGTTCTTGAGAGCTGAGCAATAACAACCACTTCTCTGCACTGCTCACCTTGACTGCTGGTATCCAGATTGACTTCCTAAAAAGAAAGACAAAGAAGTGAGCTCTAACAGAGTCACCATGTACACTTCTGCTGCACAGACAAATGGGGCCTCACCTGCTCGGGGGAATCCCCTCACACGGGATGGGGCCCTCTGGCCCAGATTTAATTCCTCTGAATCTGAAAAAAACGTTAGGACAAGAGTCACACTGTTGCAGGACAACTTAAGAGCTCCAGATGTCCTGTGTCCATCTACAAATCCCATCTGGAGTCCAACTACACCCCACATTACACATTCCAAGTCCCCGGGCCCTCTCCTATCGCACCAGGCTATGCGGCAGGGCAGAGCAGCTCCGGCACAAATGTGTGCTGACACCCGTGACACAGGACAGACAGGACAGGACACACAACGGGGACACAACAGGAACAGAAATCTCTTGGCAAGGAAAATGGCTGCAAGGACAGAGAGAAGTCAAAAGGTGATGACCAAGAAGAGACTGATGGTGAGCTAATGAGGCTCAGAGAACCTGGAGGAAGAAGATGCTAAACTGGATGATTCATTCCAAGAACAGCAAAGATGAATGCCCAGGAATCCTACAGTCAGAATCCTCTAGCTAACCTCATACTAGTAGAACTCCTAATCCACCATAATGGATCCAGGTGGGGCACAGCTGTCCGTACAGCTCAGAACAAGACCTGACAAGACATCTGACTGGATGCTTCCAAAGAGAGAACTTTTGACTGGGGAGCTCAGACAGGTATCAGAATTGCATCTATGGCCTGGGTGCCAGGCCAAGGAATGCAGAGATCACAGATGCTAACAATAATGCCAGGGTTTCTGACAGGCCCCTCAATGTGCTAAGGTAAAAGACAGGAGATACACAAACAACACATAATGCACAGCAGACAAGTGACACCAGACACACCGGGACTGCTCTGCCCTGAACACCTCAGCACTGTGATCAAAGGTGAGACTTTGCTTTTATGGGGCCTAAGGGGCCACTTCATGGACACCCCCCCACCACCAAACTGGACTCAAAAACCCCTCCCAGTAATTCCCAAACCAGCACCCCGCTCTCACCCCTCTGTGGGACTTAGCCCTCTACTTATCTCTCAGACATCTCAGGATGCAGGCCCATGTCATGTACAAAAGATGGTGGCCTCTACATCTGGGAAGGTCCTGCTGGCACTGCTGTTCAACAATCTCCTGGTGTTTCTTAGCCAGCTATATTAAAGAAAACCAAATATCAATGCATGACCTCAGCAGCACGCTGGCCAAAACCCAACCATTCTGCTACTCACCATTGTCCCAAGAATGCCTGGTGCAGAAATAGGAACAGATGCTCAGAGTTGCAGCAGAGAGAGTTGAGCAATAACAACTGCCTCTGTAAGCTACTCACTGCTCACCTTGCCTGCTGATATCCAGCTTTACTTCCTAAAAAGAAGAACAGCGCTGTAACAGAGTCACACTTTAAACTCCCCCTGCAAAGACAAACAGTGACTGACCTGCTCTGGGGAACCTCCTCACCTGGCATGGGTGGATGGATGGATTTTGCCATGGATTTTGTCCTCTTCATCTGAAAGCTAGGACAAAAGTAAAAGGGCTGCAGGATGACTTCACAGCTCCAAACATCTTGTGTCTATCTAGAAATATCATCTAGAGTCCAGTGACACCCCACAAACTGCAAGGCCCCAGGACTTGTCCCATTGCAGCTGGCCATGCGGCAGGGCAGAACAGCTCCGGCACCCATATGTGTGCAGACACCCATGACACAGAACGTGACAAACAGGGGGACATCAAACACCACACATCATGCTTGTGGTGAGGGCCTCGAGGGAAGAAGGCAAAAGGGACCCCAAAGACACACTAGGGAACACGGCACACCGGAAACCACGACACAAACCAGAGCTGTTCTGCACTGCCCGCCGGAAAGCTGCCATCAAAAGTAGAGCCTCTCCCTTTAGCTGTCCTAAGAGGCCCTTGGACAAGTTTGCTTTTCCCTCCGCTAATTTTTAAATCTGTCCCAAGAACTCCCAACCTGCTACTCCCCCATCACCAGGCCGTGGCTCCCAACTTATCTTTTGGATGATCGGCGACGGGAATCCACGTTGCACCTGAAATGAGTCTGCTTCAGAGAGCCTCGTGATCGCCTGTGAGCCTCTGGGTCAGCTACAATAAAGAAAACCAAAACCAAAGAATGAGTCCAGAGTTATGTGGGCCAAATCCCAGCCAGTCAGCTACTTGCCCTCTCCTGAGTGTGCCTGGCTCCCTCAGGCTCCAGCTTCATCCTGATTCCAAGGCTGCGGCCTTTATTAGGGCTGGCACCTGGGTTAGAGAAAGGCAAAGTTAAATGGCATTCCTGTCAGTGCAGTGGATGACTCTGTGTGCTCTAAGACATGGGAATGCCTCTGCTAGAAGCCTTGTGGGGGGGGGGGGGGGCCTCAAATAAACAAATAAACACCCTTTCTCACCCTGCTGCCTGCAAACCCCCTCCCAAGAACTCCTAACTGGATACCTGCTCACCCTCCCTCTCCCACTCACAATCCTCCACTCACCTGAAGCCTCAGTCTCAAAAATCATCCTTGACACTGGGCAGATACCTCTTGTGACATGATCAATCTGCTGAAAAAATTGCTGTTCTTGAGAGCTGAGCAATAACAACCACTTCTCTCCACGGCTCACCTTGACTGCTGCTATCCAGATTCACTTCCTAAAAAGAAAGACAAAGAACAGAGCTCTAACAGAGTCACCATGTACACTTCTGCTGCACAGACAAATGGGGCCTCACCTGCTCGGGGGAATCCCCTCACACGGGATGGGGCCCTCTGGCACAGATTTAATTCATCTGAATCTGAAAATAACGTTAGGACAAGAGTCACACTGTTGCACGATAACTGAAGAGCTCCAGATATCCCGTGTCCATCTACAAATCCCATCTGGAGTCCAACTACACCCCACATTACACATTCCAAGTCCCCGGGCCCTCTCCTATCGCACCAGGCTACGCAGCAGGGCAGAGCAGCTCCGGCACAAATGTGTGCTGACACCCGTGACACAGGACAGGACGGACAATGGGGACACAACACAGACAGAAACCTCTAGGCAAGGAAAATGGCTACAAGGACAGAGAGAAGTCAAAAGGTGATGACCAAGGTGAGACTGATGGTGAGCTAATGAGGCTCAGAGAACCTGGAGGAAGAAGATGCTAAACTGGATGATTCATCCCAAGAACAGCAAAGATGAATGCCCAGGAATCCTACAGTCAGAATCCTCTAGCTAACCTCATACTAGTAGAACTCCTAATCCACCATAATGGATCCAGGTGGGGCACAGCTGTCCGTACAGCTCAGAACAAGACCTGACAAGACATCTGACAGGATGCTTCTGAAGAGAGAACTTTGGACTCGGGAGCTCAGACAGGTATCAGAATCACATCTCTGGCCGGGGTGCCAGGCCAAGGAATGCAGAGATCACAGATGCTAACAATGATGCCAAGGTTTCTGACAGGCCCCTCAATGTGCTAAGGTAAAAGACAGGAGATACACAAACAACACATAATGCACAGCAGACAAGTGACACCAGACACACCGGGACTGCTCTGCCCTGAACACCTCAGCACTGAGATCAAAAGTGAGACTTGGCTTTCATGGGGCCTAAGGGGCCACTTCATGGACACCCCCCACCACCAAACTGGACTCAAAAACCCCTCCCAGTAATTCCCAAACCAGCACCCCGCTCTCACCCCTCTGTGGGACTTAGCCCTCTACTTATCTCTCAGACATCTCAGGATGCAGGCCCATGTCATGTACAAAAGATGGTGGCCTCTACATCTGGGAAGGTCCTGCTGGCACTGCTGTTCAACAATCTCCTGGTGTTTCTTAGCCAGCTATATTAAAGAAAACCAAATATCAATGCATGACCTCAGCAGCATGCTGGCCAAAACCCAACCATTCTGCTACTCACCATTGTCCCAAGAATGCCTGGTGCAAAAATAGGAACAGATGCTCAGAGTTGCAGCAGAGAGACTTGAGCAATAACAACTGCCTCTGTAAGCTACTCACTGCTCACCTTGCCTGCTGATATCCAGCTTTACTTCCTAAAAAGAAGAACAGCGCTGTAACAGTCTCACTTTAAACTCCCCCTGCAGAGACAAACAGTGACTGACCTGCTCTGGGGAACCTCCTCACCCGGCATGGGTGGATGGATGGATTTTGCCATGGATTTTATCCTCTTCATCTGAAAGTCAGGACAAAAGTAAAAGGGCTGCAGGATGACTTCACAGCTCCAAACATCTTGTGTCTATCTAGAAATATCATCTAGAGTCCAGTGACACCCCACAAACTGCAAGGCCCCAGGACTTGTCCCATTGCAGCTGGCCGTGCGGCAGGGCAGAACAGCTCCGGCACCCATATGTGTGCAGACACCCATGACACAGAACGTGACAAACAGGGGGACATCAAACACCACACATCATGCTTGTGGTGAGGGCCTCGAGGGAAGAAGGCAAAAGGGACCCCAAAGACACACTAGGGAACACGGCACACCGGAAACCACGACACAAACCAGAGCTGTTCTGCACTGCCCGCCGGAAAGCTGCCATCAAAAGTAGAGCCTCTCCCTTTAGCTGTCCTAAGAGGCCCTTGGACAAGTTTGCTTTTCCTCCGCTAATTTTTAAATCTGTCCCAAGAACTCCCAATCTGCTACTCCCCCATCTCCAGGCCGTGGCCCCCAACTTATCTTTTGGATGATCGGCGACGGGAATCCACGTTGCACCTGAAATGAGTCTGCTTCAGAGAGCCTCGTGATGGCCTGTGAGCCTCTCGGTCAGCTACAATAAAGAAAACCAAAACCAAAGAATGAGTCCAGAGTTATGTGGGCCAAATCCCAGCCAGTCAGCTACTTGCCCTCTCCTGAGTGTGCCTGGCTCCCTCAGGCTCCAGCTTCATCCTGATTCCAAGGCTGTGGCCTTTATTAGGGCTGGCACCTGGGTTAGAGAAAGGCAAAGTTAAATGGCATTCCTGTCAGTGCAGTGGATGACTCTGTGTGCTCTAAGACATGGGAATGCCTCTGCTAGAAGCCTTGTGGGGGGGGCCCTCAAATAAACAAATAAACACCCTTTCTCACCCTGCTGCCTGCAAACCCCCTCCCAAGAACTCCTAACTGGATACCTGCTCACCCTCCCTCTCCCACTCACAATCCTCAACTCACCTGAAGCCTCAATCTCAAACATCATCCTTGACACTGGGCAGATCCCTCCTGAGACACGATGAATCTGCTGCAAAAAGAGTTGTGCTTGACACAACCTGGAATTTCTGAAAGGTGTGCTCCTCCTGAAAACCATTAAAAACAAAACAAGAACAAAACCAGAAATTACAAAGGTGCTTTAACACCCCTAAACACAAAACCCAAAATTGTGAACCTACATACTCCCTGTATTCCATGCTGTTTTCTTCACAGTCTCTTCCAAGCCTCTGCTGCTTTAGATGCCCAGAAACACCTGCTGGAAACAAGCTGAGATGAGCTGAAAGAGCCTCTTCACTGAAATGAGAGGAGAACTCCTACCCCAGCACATCCCAGAGAGGGAATGAAGCCCCTCAGCCAAGGCTGGGGTTAATATACCCCCGATGGTGCCCGCCTCTCGTTCCCATGGCACCCAGGAAAAGGGAGGGGGCAAATCCTCCCAGGTGTAAAAGCCCTCAGAACAGCTGCAGCTGTTTGGCCTCTCAGACTCAGATTCAAGGGGAGTAAAGGGCTTGTTATAGAAGAAAACTCTTCACAAAAATAACAGTGCTTTCTTTTTTGCAACAGCTACTTGGAGCAGAAGAACAGAAAACTGGTAAGACATAAAACTTTGTGTGTGGTTAGGTAGCATAGCTGGATAAATTGGGTCATTTGCTGTTAACTTACATAATTATTCTGTATTTAACCAAAGCCATCTAATAAATTCACACCCAAAACTCCAGCAGCCCAGCTGGCCCTACCAAATCTGTATGTTTATACATACAGTAAACAATACCAAAATTCCAGTAATACCTATGAGAAGTCTATGAAAGAAACCTATTGAAATTAATCCTACCTGAAATACCATCCATTCCTACCTGAAAACCCATCCAGAAAGTTAGCTTCACTCAAAAAACATTTTACACAGAGTTAATAATACCAAGAAATAACACACCATATACCACCAATGAATATAATAGTGAAGGAAAAAAACCCCACATTTTAAATTTTTTTTAATTTAAACTAACTTCTTTTATCAGCTAGAACAAAAGATTTTGCCAGGACGGTAACAACAACTCCTTCTCCTTCTGAAATGTCCCTTCTCCTTCCAAAATTCCTTACAACTTCTGAGTTTAAATCCAAGCCGAAAGCAAAATTCGTGCACTCGTGCATTCAATGCTCCTGTCAGATTCTCTCTTTCCCTCCACATCTTCTTACACTTTCAGTCTTCACGCTGTCCTGCTGTGATGAGTCTGACAGAAGAACAGGCACATGTTAACAGAGCATTTCCCTCCCCAGAGCCGGTTTCCTCAGCGCATTTCACCCAATCCCAAGCCTGCAATGATGCACGCTCACCTGAAGCAGGGGGAGAAATCTGTAAAGGTCACTAAATACATAAAAGCGCATCCCCATTGTTCCATTACACAGCAGCCCATCCGGCCAAGGTCAGAGCTCGCTGCCCACCGAGGACACGGCAACCAGCAGGGCCCTTTCTCCCACTCTCCAGCACGGACCTGCGAAGCCAGAAAGGAGTTTACAGAGACCGGGAGCCGGCGGGACGGGACGGGCGCCCGGCCCGACCTTCCAAAGCTGGCGGCAGCGACGGCGGCGAGAGCCACGGCCCCGCTCCGCCTCCTGCGCCGCCTGCCCGGGGCCGCCCCGCCGGGATTGTCCGGCCCGCGGTCGCTCCCAGCGCCTGGAGCGGGGCGGGCGCGGGCCCGGGGGCTGCAGCCTTGTTCGGACGCCACGCGCCCGCCCCTCGCACTTCCGTCGCTCGGCAGCCGCGTCCTTCCGCCGCCCCCGGCACCCAGCGGCGAGAGGCAGGGCGCTGGCTCGGGGGGTGCAGTACCGCCCTGTGGCCACAGGCGGCAGACTTACCGGGGTGTGCTATTTTCTCCGCCTTTTTGGCCGCCATTTTGAGAAGGTCAAGCCAGTCCGAGACACCCGCGACACGCCACTCCCAACATGCCGGCCTCTCGCCTGCCTGCCGGCGCACGCCTGCAGTACCGCGCTCTGCCCACAAGGCGGCAGCACTGCCGCCCGCCCCAGACGGGGGCGCAGCGCGCCTCGGGGCTGCGGGCAGCGACGGCGGCAAAAAAGAACAGGGGCGACCCCAGACAAAAACTGCTCTGAAATAAATGCCAGAAACCTGCCTCTTATCCAGCAAGAGCCAAACAAGCCCCCTTGATTTAAAGCCATGTTTAAATAAAAGTTTTATTTCTATTTTTCATATTTATAGTCACACGCATATTTATAGTGAATATTGATGTAGCATGTAATTTATATAATATATTCTGTCTATTCCTATTGTTTATATGTATTTCTCTGTGTTTTTATAAATATCTTTCTCTATTAATTGTATAGTTCTTATGTAGTTCTTCTATAGTTTAAAATTACATTTCTCTAATACTTTTGTTATTTTAAAAACAATCCAATTCTAACTAAATAAATACCAGAAAACCCTTCTTTTAAACTATACTGAAATATTTTTATATTTACAGCTTGCATGACTATATACACATTTATATTTCTAGTTTATATTGATGCATTATATTTAAAATATATATAATCTGTATCCTGTTCAAATAATAGAGATAAATTATTTTTTAAATTACATATCATATCTACTGCTAAACCTTGTTTTTTCCTTTATTTTAAATTTTTATATTAATCTTTAGCTATTTATGATATATTTATATACTTAGACTTCTACCTTTATATTATTTGTATTAATAATTTTTATACTAAAACCCCTGCTTTTGCCAAATGAAAAACAAACCCATCCTTTATTTTCAACTACTTGAAAAATACTTCTATATTTATAATTATCCTATCTATAATTTGTTTTATAAGTATAGTACATCAATTGATATATCTATTTTATATCTATTTCCTATGATATACTAAATAAGATATATACAGTATTACTTGTATTATGCATAGTATCAATTGATGTTATTTTATATTTACAGTTATTTAAAAATTTTATATATACCTGCATATATTTGCAACACATTTCTATATTTATATTTGAGTTGGGTTGTGTCTATATTTATATTCTCTACTTACATATCTATAAATATACACAATACTCTAATTAAAAAAGATAATATCTTATTGCAATATATAATAATTTATGTTACAAGTAAAATTTAAAAAAAAGACCAAATCTGTAAAAACAAGAGTGGTTTATTCCCATTTCCACACATCTGTTTTGTTTAAATATAGTTATAGTTATAGTTGTACATTAGAAACCCAATTCCTAAATAAAATTGCAATACAAAGAGCATTGAATTCCCACCAATATCTTCGAAAAACATCAAGATACCTCCAACAGCCAAAAATCTGCCAGCCAAAAAACCACAAAACACTCTTTTCAATAACAAATTCTCATCACATCAGAAAAATGGAACCAAGATAAAAGAAAACCCTATAGAAACATGCACAGCAAATTACAACAACTACTAAAAAAAGAAATCAAACCAACCTACTAAACTCCAAACAGTGCCACTGACCCTGAAGGTTACTAAAAAAAAATAAACAAAATTCTACCTCTACACTAACTCAAAGAATAACCAATCCTCTGTAAATATAACAGCCGAACTACTTAACGAAATAGAAAAAATCTCAAGGACTAAAAACTAAGAAAACAACTACTCAATACTACTTGAAAAGATCCACCATATAAATACCCATATTCCCAAAAAAAACCCGATGAACAACAATCAAATACATGAAAGAACAACAACAAAAAAACAATCAAAAAAAAAAAAAACAACAAAAAAAGCCCCAAAACCGAATAAACTTTCATTTTCAACAAAAAATTTATACCTAACTGAATAAACCCATAGTGTCTCAAGCTCTCAAAATAAAAATAACACCTAGAAACAAACACAAAGACTAAAGACAAACGTAACCATAAACAATGTCTCCCAAATTACCGCAACCATAAAACATACACTACAATCAAACAAACCAAATCAATAAAGGCCCTGGAAGACGATAAACACACATGCAATTCGCGAGATTAAAAACCCGCTGCTATGAACGACACGACGCTACCTCAAAAGCCCACCGAAACAAACACTACCCGCTCACGCCAATAAAAGCCACCTCAACAGAATTAAAATCCGAACCGCTGCTTCGCGCTACGACCCGTAAAAACCATTGCGCGCCTTTCTAAACATAATACCCCGGCAAAAAAACCATATCCGACTATGAAACCCAATCCGAAACGAACCTTTATCATCCCCACCGGCACCGAGAACCGCAGCACTCAGGAAGAACACCGTAGCCCTTAGCGTACCCCCGCTGCAAACCGAACACAGCGATGCAATCAATGCCGAAAAAGCGCCTCCGAACCGCGGCACCGCCCCAGCACCGCGAGCAGCCGAAGCCCGCGCTCGCTGCCGGCCCCGGACGGAGCGCGGCTCCCGCCAGGAGAGCGGCTCCTCCGGCGGCTCCTCCGGCACGCGGGGCCGGCGCCGGCCCGGAGAGCCGCGCCCGCTGCCCCTGCCCGGCGGGGCCAGCACCGGGCCCGGGGGTGGCGGCGGCGCCCGAGCCCCGCGCCCGGAGCGGCCGGCACCGCCCGGGCCGCCGCAGCAGCGCCCGCGCCGCCTCTGCCGCCCTTGGCCGGCCCGGCGCGGCTCCCTCGGCTCGCACCGGCGCGGCTCCGCCACCGCCGCCCTTGGCCGGCCCGGCCGCGCCAAATCCCCCGTGCGCCCCGGCAGCTGCCCGGGCCGTGCCAGCGCCGCTCCCGAGCGGCAACGTTCCGGCCCGGGCCGCGGCCACCACAAGCGCCCTCCCATGCAGCGGCACGGCCCCCTTGCAGCCCTGCAAACGCTGCCACAGCTGCAGCTTCCCGCAACCGAAGCCCGAAACTGACGCCGCAGGCGGGGCTCGCCTCCCTTCAACAAGGGCAAAGAAGTGTCCTCTCCCCTTCAGCTTCGTCCCCTACGAGAGCACAAAAGAAGGGGCGCTCCTCAAATGAAAGCCTTCGACTGATGGCAAAGGGCCATTTCCACCTCCATTCAAACCCTTGAAAAGGAGGGACACCACGGCTGCCCCCTCCATTTCAACCCTAGGGTGATGAAAATGGGGTGGCTGCCTTCAAACCAAACCCATAACACCACAAGAATACTTTTCCCATTCCCCTTCAAATAGAACGCAGGGATTCCCTGTCACCCCCGGGATACCCCCAACAGCCTGGAAAAGGCAGCTTTTCCTGCAATCAACGCCCTTAAAACCACAAATGAAGAGGGATCCCCTCAGTTCAAACGCAGACAATAAAAGAAGAGGAGCTGCTTCCTCCTCCTTAATCCCTTTCGTCCTCATAAGCTCCATTTCTGCTCCTGGGGAAGCGGGGAGGGACTGGCAAGATGAAATTGCAAAGGGGAAGGACAAAATTCCCCGCTCCAAACGCACACGGGCTCACCTGTTCGGCTGCTGCTCCCCGGCACAAAGATTCGTCCCTCGGCACCTCCTTTAAGCGATGCTTGGACGTATCCAAGCGCGAATCCAGGTGTTCCCGCCGACCCTGGGAGAAGCTCTCGCAGTCCTTCCGTGAGACAGCGCCGGGAGCGCCCCATAAACCCCTCCACTCAGCAGCTCCGTGCAAAAGGGAGCTGAGGCACAGCCTCCCCTTAAAACAGCCTCGCCCCGGCAGGAGCCGGCCCCTCATCATCCTCACACTCACACCTGGGCTGCTCCGAGCCCCTCATCATCCTCACACTCACACCTGGGCTGCTCCGAGCCCCTCATCATCCTCACAGCTCACACCTGGCGCCGATGCCACTCCAACAGCGCCTCTCCCTGTGCAGCACACAGCCCGCTTCTCACAGACAGAGCAAACAGAAATCCGCTACGGGCCTTGGCTTTCCTTAGTCCGTCTGGTTCCACAATTCAAACACGTACGTGCACTGATGGCATTGAGGGAAAGCTTTCCAGTGCAGAAAACTATCATTCTGCTAGCACACTTTGATTAACCCTCAGAAAAAGCAGGATCAGCGCCAACTCCTAAGACCCCTTGGGACACCCAATGCAGCAGACGTCGAAAAACGGGAAAAGTCAAGCTTGGAGTGGAGAAAGAGAATACAAATACACCAGCCTTTTAAAAAAGCCTTCACACAACAATAGTGGGAACCAGTCACATTTCTTCTTTCCTTGCTTTCTGTAATGACATAAATATGAAGTAAAAAAACCACATGAAACACAAGGCAGAGCTGGGAATTTACAGGTCTTTATTTGGCACTCTGGATGACAAGCGCCTCTTCCGGGACTGCGACACGATTTGGGGACTGGCAGAGAACGGAGGCAGAAGGTGCCAGAGAGCCCTTTCTATTGCCTCCTGCAGCTGTTCTGATGGTTTCGGGGCACAGCTCGGTCCATTCCTAGATAAAAACGCTAGGGCAGTATCTTCAAAACTGCTACCCATCTCCACTCGGAGTTTTCTGCATTCCTGTAAACAGTGAGTGGATAGAGAGGGTTTCTCCCCAGATGAATTTAGAGACAAATTCCTATTCTTTACCAAGACCTATAAAAACGAATACCTTGACAGGTTTTAGCATTCTACACCCACCCCTCCCTGAATTTGGTGGCAGCTTTGGGTCCCTCTGGGGCACGGCCCCCAGCGTGACGCCCCTCGCCCGCCCCCCGCCTGCTCCTGCACCGCAGTGGGGCTCCCGCTCCTGGGGACCGCGGGGTGCCCGAACGGCATCAGAGCCCCGAGTCTTCACCCCCTTTCCCTGAGCCCCAAAGAAGGCACAGAACGAGTCCGACTGCCCCGGACAGCAGCGCAGCGCTTCCTCCAAGCCCTTTGCACACGTCCATCCCCGCAGAAAGGGATTCTGCTGCAACAAGAAAGCGGGGCGGCTCCCAGAAGGGCCGAGGTTCCTCCCCAGCCTCGCTGTCCCGGGCCAGGGGCAGCGAGAGGGAGCGGCACAGACGGCGGGCACGGCGCGGCACAGAGCGGGGGCCGCTCTCGGCGCCGTGCCGGGAAAGCCGCAGCTCCGGCGCTGTCCGGCGGGGCATTTGACCGGCACGGGGGGATCCGCCGAGAGCCTCCGGCCCCGTGCGGGGACTCCTGCAAGGGCCGAGGGACGCCGGGCTCCGGCCCTCGGGCCTTTATTCTCCGGCGCCCCGAGCCCCGCGGCTGCGCGGCGAAGAAGGAAAGGGGGCACGGGAAGAGAGGAGCGAGAGCAGGGCATGAGAAAGGGCGGCGAGGGGGTCGGGCTGTGGAGGAAAGCTGCACGGGAAGGGAAACCCGGGAAGGGGGAAGAGGGAGGGTGGAGGAGGGAGGGTGGACAGAGGACGGAGACAGGGGGAACAAAAGGGAGTAGCGGGCTAGGGACAGGACAGGTAGGAGCCGGGCTTGTGGGGGGAGAGGGAATGGGGGAAAGGGAGCGAGAGAAGGCGAATACGTTGAGAAGGAAGGAGGGGGAGAGAGAGGGACAGGCGGGGAAGCCTCACAGAGCCCCGGCTGCACCCCGAGCCCGGCCCGGCGCCTCGCCCTGCCCGGGATGCTGCGCTCGGCGGAGCTCGGCTCGCTCCGGCTGAACTCGGAGCCGCTCGCTCCTTTCGGCTCGGCTCGGCTCGGCTCCGTTCGGCTCCCTAAAGAAATCTAAACCTACAGAAAAAGTTATTCTTCTATTTCCACAAAAAAAGAACCCCACGAGATTCCTGCTCACTGTGTCAAACCTTATGTAAAACACACCAAACCCCCCAAGATAAATACTTCTACAACTGAAACAAAACATATAAGCAACACTACCTAAAACCTATTTGTTTGGCACAGTGCTGGTTTTGGGTTAGCCCGTGACGCTGGAGTATGGGGGATCCTTCTCAAAGTCTGGTGAGAGCATTTGGAAGATATGAGGGACATGCCATGGATAGTCAAAAAAAGAAAAAAAACTTTTCGCAAACTCCAAGCCATGCAAAGGCATGGCATGCCATCAAGTGCAGGGACATGCACCAAAGATTCCCCTACTGGTCCCCATTGAAATTGCAAGATTCCGTTTCCCATCCCGAAAGGAAATGAAATTTCCTTTTGGGAAGGGAAACGGAATCTTGCGACCCCGAAAAGAAAGGCTTACAAACACTCTGGAAAGGAGGTAGGATCAAATGAAATGCAATTGAAAAAATCCCAGAAAATCGGCAGGTTTAGTCTCTTCGGAAAATGGTCTTTGAGGAAGTGAGTTGCAGTGCAAAGGACCAAAACATGCCCAAAGAAAGCTCACAGAAGTTGGAAAAAGTCGAGGAGGAAGACACAACTTGGAGGGAAAGTATCAGGGACATGGCATGGATACTTAAAAAAAAAAAATTAAAAAAAAATTGCCAGAGTCAAGCACATACAATTGCAGGCCATATGCCATCAAGTGCAGGGACATGCACCAAAGCTTGCCCAAATTGATCCCCGCTGAAGGCCAAAACACAAAAGAAGGACTTACAAACGCTCTGGAATGGAGATCCCACTCAAGGAACTGCACTTGGAGGAGAAAAAAAAAAATTTTGGAAATTTTGGGACTACAAGGAAATGGACCGGGATTCCATCCAGCGCAGTGCAAAGGAGCAAAACAGCCCAAAACTAAGTTGCCAGATGCTTCAAAATCAGGGGAAAAAGTCAAGGAGGAAGACTCACCTTGGAGTCTTAAATATCAGTAGATTCCCTTCCGATTTGTTTGGAATTTAGTGGGAGGCGGATAGAAAATAGATAAAATAGATCTATTTTTCTTATTTGCCATATGAAATAGGCAATATATTTATTCTTTGAAATAGGACTCTGAGATGACTCTGAGAACACGCTGGGCAGGAGTGTGTTCTCTCTCCCTCTTCCTTGCTGGTGAGTCATCCCAAAACAGAGCCTGGCTGTGGATGGTGTCTCTTTCCAACAGGTAGAAAACATTTTCACCCTTAAAGTCTTGGAGGCAGTTTAGAGGAGGCCCCGGGAATCCAAGGCCAACCAGAGCTCTAGTTCCGGGCTGCTTCTGTCTGAGAGGAATCCTGACATATTTGCCATTTTAAGAGGAGGAATCTTGCATTCAGACCCCAGCTCCTGGCTGCGAGCAGTGGCTCTTTTCCACAGGAAGGAAACGTTTCCACCCTCCTGGAAACGTTACCTGTCCTGGAGGTAGTTGCAAATGCCATTTGACCTAATCAAAATCATCTGCCAAGGCTTAATAATAACCCAGAGAATCTAGTGCATCCCCTGTGTGTAACTTCAGTCAGCTCAGTTGAGTTTTGTGAGAGAGGGCCTGTGTGTTTGAACCTCTGAGCAGCCCTGTTCTGTGGGATTAAGAACAGCAAACTAAATATATTGATATAAATTACAGAAATAATGTATTTGCATTGATTTCAATTATTTACTACCCAGGACAAGAGCTGTAAATGCTGATGCAGGGCACAATGTCTGAAGAAATATTGCAGCAATGAGAGTAAAGGAGGCAAAACCGATAACCAGGTAAAAACTGTTGTTCACCAAGAGCAACTCAGGGCAAATCTCTTTCTCTCCGCCTAGATGAGAGACCTTGGGGCGTCTGACAACAGACGCGCTCTACAGAATCTTCACCCCTATGGTAACAGGGACTTGACAGCAGTAAAAATGCTTCTAATAGACGTTTTTAATATTACTTTCTCAGTTGTGTTTTCATGTTCTCTCCCCGCCAGGTCCCGCCTACACGGGGCGATGCATGATCTCCAGGAGGGAGCGATGCCGCCTCTCCGCTGCCTGCGGAAGGGAGAACGGGCGGAGCGCGGCCCGGGCCCATCTCCGTGCGGCGGCGGGGCGGGCGGCGAGGGCAGGAGGGGCTCGGGGAGCGGGCAGGGGGCGGCGAGGGCAGCGAGGGCAGCGGGGGGCTCGGGGAGCGGAGAAAGCGAGGAACGCCCTCTGAGTCGGGCCCGGGGCCGCCGCCCGGCGTGGGAGCGGCTCGGGCAGCAGCGCATCTGCCCGGGATCAGCCGCAGCAGCCAGTGCGGCCGGGGTAACCAATTCACTCCCTGTAACCGACCCGACACTGCGGGGGTCAGCCGCAGCCGTGCCCCCAAACTGCCCCGGTTCCACCCCAGGCTGACGTGTTTGGCGGTGTGTTTTTTTTTTTTTCTTTTCTATAAGGTGAAAACTAGGGCAAAGGAGGTTGCTTTTTCAAAATCCTTGATTTTAGGAGTTTCCAGTGCTTTTCCACAACATGAAAATTAGTACTTTTTGGTTTCGTTTTTGCCCATTACGATGAGGGGGCGTCTTTGTTTCTGGCTGCATCAATCCATGCAGTTTCTGAAAGAAATGTCACAGTTTTGGGCTTCTGAGAAAATCTTCTGAGAATTTCAAATCTGCTGGGATTCATGGAGCAAGAAACAAAACCCTTACCCAAAACTGTTTTGTTATTTCCCCCCATACACTTTTATATATTTACACTCAACTATTTAGGCTATGTCTATTTGCACTTAATATACAGAATGTCTATTTATACCTACAGATATATTGACACATATCTGTTTAACTTCTGTCAACACAAAAACCACATATTTAGACTGTTTAGACTTGTGTATTTTGACACTTCGAAAATATAAGTACTTCTACTTATATAAGTAGATATCTACTTCTATAAAATCTCCGCTTAGATTACTGCTAATATCTGCTTAGACTTTGTGTGCGAGAGCTAAGAGAGCTATTAGCTCTTTTTAATTCCTTCATATGTAATATTTTGTTACATTTGGAAGTCCTTTATTGGGTAATTTTTATATATATACAAGAGTTATATTTTCATTTTAAAACCCTGTATCTTTCAATTTTGGGCTCCCGTGGTTGGGTAGTAAGGGCGAGGGCGAAGGGGGAAGGCTACAACAGCGGCTTCTGCAAGGACCTTTTGGAAGCTCTCACCGTGTCTGGCAGTCCCTGGTGGCTCCAAAGAGATGATGCGCTGCTGGTCAAGGCTGGGCAATTAGAAATGGTGTGACACCTCCCTCAGTGATAACATATTTAAGAAGAAACAAAAATGTTTATTGCGCAGTTGTAATTGGAACCAGAGAAGAGCAGGGTGGGAATATGTGAGAGGAACAACTCTGCAGCCACCAAGGTAGAGCGGAAAAGGAGGGAGAAGAGGCTCTCCAGGCACTGGAGCTGAGATTCCTCTATAGCTCATGGTGAGGACCATGGTAAAGCATCTGTGCCCCTCCAGCCTTTGGAGGTTTGAGGGGATGGAGAGATCCACCTGTGGCCTGTGGAGGAGCCCATGCTGGAGCAGCCTTCCTTGAAGGTCTGCACCCTGTGTAAGAATGACCCACGCGGCAGCAGCTCTCAGAGATCTGTACTCACGAGATGGACTCACACTGGAGAAGTTTGTGGAGAGCCGTCTCTCATGGGAGAAACAATGGATGATGTAACGACCATAACCCCCCTTCCTTGTTGCCCTGCACTGCTGAGCTAGGAGGTAGAGCTGGGAAGGAGGGAGGGGCAGGGGGAAAGTTTTTATTTTACTTCTTACCCTGCTCTGATTTTGTTAGCAATACATTCAATTAATATCTCTAATTTGAGCCTGTTTTGCCCGTGATGCTGTTTGATAAGCAATCTCTCCTGGTCCTTAACTCATGAACCCTTTGCTATATTTTCTCTCCTCTGTCCAGCTGCAGAGAGGAGTGAGTGAGTGGTTTTGTGGGTGCCTGGCATCGGGCCTGGGCCAACCCACAACACTTACACAAAACATCTGCCATGTGAAAAGGAGAGATTTCTTCCACCCTTAGTGGGGGCAGATGTACTGGAGCAGTAATATTTACTTTGCCTGTCAGCAGTCCAGGAAAGCTGAGACCCCTGTGCCCAAGCAGTCTGTCAGCACCCCACTGAGCATCCTGCTGGATCAAAGGATGGCTCGACTGACTTACCCAGGGACATGCACCAACAGCACAGGGGAGACCCTTCAGCAGATCTTCCCACCTCATTTATGTCACCCGCTGCCGGCTTGCTGGGTCTGTGAAGGACTCATGTCGACAGCTCATGGAATAAGACTTCATATAAAACAGCGACAGGTTTAAGGCCCAAGGATTCAAGGATAGTCCGTGATAGTGTCTGACTGCAAAAGCATATTCAAAGAAATGCACAGAGAAGCTCTAAAGCCCAGAGAAGCTCTAATGCCCAGTGCACACAGAGCACAGCTGTGGCTGGATGGCAGGGCCCAGAGTGCGGTGCTGCAGCCCGTGGGTGCTCAGGTACCAGTGCTGTCCCCTGGGGATCAGTGCTGGGCCGAGTCCTGTTCAATACCCTTACCAACGACCTGGATGAGAGGATTGAGTCAAGCACGAGTAAATTTGCAGATGACACCAAAGTGATGGAGGAGGAATATTGACCTGGTGGAAAGCAGGAGGACTCTGCAGAGGGACCTGGACCTGTGTGGATGGGCTGAATCCAACAATGTGGAGTTTAGTAAGACCAAGTGTTTGCTCCTGCACTTCGGCCACAACAACTCCGTGCAGCACTTAAGGGCTGGGGGCAGAGTGGCTGGGCAGCAGCCCGGCAGAAAGGGACCTGGGGATACAGATGGACAGCAGATGGACACTGATGGACAGCAGATGGACACGGGCCAGCAGCGCTCTGCAGCCAACGGCAGCCTGGCCTGTGTCAGGAACAGGGCGGCCAGCAGGACCAGGGCAGGGATTCTGCTCCTGTACTCGGCCTGGGTTGGGCCATACCTTGAGTACAGGGTCTGCTTCTGGATGTGCTTCCTTCGTTTGGCCTGAGAAAGGAAGCCCATTTCAACCCTCACCTGAACATCCTTTACCTTTCTGGTCACATGGAGGGAAGGTTGCTGACTAAAGAGAAGAGTAAGTGGCAGGGGAGTAGGAATAATTCATTTTAATGACGTGTACGTTTCTACCTCCGGATGAACCCCTGGAAGGGGGGAATCCGCGCACCCATCGGAGTTTCCGTTCCGCCTTAATTAATTAATGACTCCGCGACAAAAGGGCTCCGTTCCGGTCAGCGCGCATGCGCCCTGCCTCGGCTGCAGTACCAGGTTGTGGCCGGCAGGATGCGCCAGCGAGACACAGCGGGCGTCAGCCGGTCCGGGTTCGTAAGCGGCGTCCGGCCCGGGGCGGCGCGGCTGCGGCTGCTGGTGCGCGGAGCTGCCCCGGTTCACGGAGCTGCCCCCATCGCACCGCACGGAGCTGCTCCATCGCACGGCGCTGCTCCATCGCACGGAGCTGCCCCGGTTCACGGAGCTGCTCCCATCGCACCGCACGGAGCTGCTCCCGGCGCACGGAGCTGCTTCCATCCCATCGCACCGTCCTGCCCCCATTGCACGGAGCTGCCCTCCATCGCATCGCACAGAGCTGCCCTGCTTCACGGAGCTGCTCCATTGCACGAAGCTGCTCCGGGCGCACGGAGCTTCCCCCATCGCACGGAGCTTCCCCCATCGCACGGAACTGCTCCGGGCGCACGGAGCTGCTCTCATCGCATCGCACGGAGCTACTCTCATCGCACGGAGCTGCTGCACCGTACGGAGCTGCTCTCATCGCACGGAGCTGCTCCATCGCACCGCACGGATCTGCTTCCATCGCACCGCACGGACCTGTCCCCATCGCACCTAGCTGCTCCATCGTACGGAGCTGCCCCCATAGCATTCCGCCCGCCACCCCTTACCACCTGGTCAGCCCTTGCAGCTGCCGGCTGAGATCAACCCAGCCCATCGGATCACTTAAGTCAGGAGGTTTCATACTTTACAGGTCGGAGGCAAGACATTTAATGTTGGTTTTGTTAGGAAAATTAATCCACAAACAGCAGAGGTTTGTGTCCAAAAAGGAGACTGAGGAGTCCTTTTACTTTATTCCAATAAAGGGAGAGGCCATGGGGCATTGCCCTGGGGTCTCTCACATTTTTGGAGATGTCAGCCTCCCTTTTTATTCCCCGCCGCATTTCCCTTCTCTCTTTCCCCATTGGCTGAGGTGCTTCAGAGGTTCAGACTTCCCAGAACACCTGATACCAGAGATTCCCCTCTAATGTATAACCCTCCCTTTTAATTTTTAATTCTTATGGAATTTAGGGGTTCTTCTTCCCCATTGTTTCTTTCATCTTTCAATGTTTCATTTCCTTTATCAGCAAACCTAAAGTTTATTTGTAAAGGCAAATCTCTTTTTCCATTCATCAATCAGTGGAATTCTTCCAATTGTTTCTTTTAGCTCCCTGCTGGTTTTACCTACCAGCAGATCCACAGCTGGTTTGTAAAGACAAATCTGCTATTCCTCTCAGTTTGTTGTTTTGCTTTTTTTTTTTTTTTTAATCTGCTGCTCTAAAAATGCATAAATACCCATGAAAATAACACTTTCCTTAGTGCACTGTTTGAGGGTATTAATGATAAATTTATTCCAACCAGTTTATTTTATGTAATATTTACTAAGGAGTATAAACAGCTGTTAGCTACCCTTTATTTTTTTTTCTTTTCCCCCTCTGCTAATGGATAGAAAATTGCTAAATAGATATGGACCAAAGGGTGTGATTGACAGTCTCCTATTCTTTCCTGATTTGCTAGTCAATATAGCTATTCTTACTAAACTAAAAAAGTGATTGTTATTCATTAATGGACTCAATATAAATTCATGTTTGATAATGTTTTTGACTCTGCTTGCAAAAATTACAGGTTTTACTTGGAGGCAGCAGGTCTGTCCCTGACCCATTCTTTAATGAAGTCTGCAAATGGGCTGTTGATGCTTCTGAAACTTTTAGTATTCTCTTTAAAACATGTTATTTTCTGTTCTTGCTGGACAGTGAGGCTGAGAAGATCAGTCTGATTTGTTTGAATATTCAGACTTGCTGTGGTGGCTATACTGCTGCATCATGGCCAAATGGGGTGTGGAAAAATTTGGCACCATAAGCCATTCCTATTATCAGAAAGTGAACAATTGTTTGGAACATGAGCCAGTCTCTTTCTCATGTGACAGCAGCTAATGGAGTTTCTGCATCTTGCAGACAGGAAAGTACACGAAAAAATAGATTTCTGGAAGCTGTCCCTGCTGTGTACAAGAAGGATGCCACAGATGCTCGGTGTGTTTTGGTATCTGCTCCAGAAAGGCAAATGCATGCCTCCATGGAGATGATCCTGGAAATGGGGTGCCCTGCTGCTGGTTTTGCCTGTGCAGCAGACGTGATCTGCATTTATCAACGTCAGTCCTTCTTGCTGCGTCCGAGTCATGTTTGCACTCTCAGTCTCTTAAAGTGAATAATGCCCATCAAATGCAGCTGTAACATAATAGAAAGCACTCTTGGGCATCTAATAGAGGAGTCCTGCTGCTTTGCTTCCCTCCCCTGCCAGGAGAGCTTGTTTCATGTCTAATAATTGGCTCATCTTTCATGTAGTCAGTCCTTAAGTGTAAACTCAGCTTCTCTATGGGAAGATGGAAGGCCCCATTTACTAGAGACCAGGCAAACCACTTAGATTAATGGGAAGTGGAATCATTCATCAATGTGAAAATTAAATCTTTCTCAGAGTTTGCAGTGCTGTGTATTTTGTTTTGGTTTGTTTGGTTGATGATAGATATACATTCTGACAAGTGCAGGCTGCTATTTCTAAAGAAAATTTCCTCTCTGGTTGTAACTGCAGAAGATATTAATGGTGCTTCTAAACTATGTTATTCCCATTTAGGGGTTTGTCTGGAAGCAATGTACTGTACATATTTTACAGTGAATAAATAGTTGCTTAACATTTTTTGACAGTTTTCTGGCTGTTAATAAGCAAACAAATATATCTATTTAGATACTATACAAACTGTGCAAGAACAAATTTTAGTGACTGTGTGATGAGTGGGGTTATTACTATTTAGTATTCCTGTTGATGGTTTATTTCTGTCATTAATGAGCTCTTTTTTGCCTGAGTATGGCACAGGAAACATGTCAATAGAACAATAGAAGGCACTCTGCTTAAAGGCTACTTATTACGTTTATGTTTGAATACTGAGTGTTAAATAAAGGTACCTATTCCAGAACATTGGCCAAAAAATGCAGCAGTCCTATTCCCAGCAGTAGTCATGAACAGCAAAGAAGAGCACATGGGCAGAGTCTGCTAAGTTTATTTTTACTGGAAATAGGTACCTGCCAAAACTGTTTCTGTCCTGGGGCCAGCTTGTAAGTCCTGCAATGGTGTCACCCTTCCTGGTGTCACCCTTCCTGTTGTCCCAGCTGCTTGTCCTTGCTTTGAGGGGGTGACCCAGGTGACAGTGGCAGCTGGCATGGCTTGCACGCACCCCGATCCCACAGCACCAGCACCTGGGGAAGGTTAATGTGGCTCTTGCAGTTAAATGACAATTAGCAGTGGGCAGTCCAATGGCCTCTGGCATAAGGGCCAATGTGGTCACTGTGCCTGAAGCCATCACTGCTGTCACCAGCACGGTCTCTGTGCAGTGGCAGCTTTGTACTGGCCCTCAGGACCGGCAGCTGCTGTGCCACAGCTGGATCTACCTGTTGTGTGTGGTCACACTTGGCTTCCATGCTTTCTATCCTCAGGCACACACCAACTACAGGCACGGCCCCAGGTTCTCTGGCTGCACCCCGAGAGGGGCCTGGTGTGTGTACAGAGCCCATGTTGGAGTTACTACTGGCTGATTTAAAGAAAAATTGAACAAAACTCCCATCCCTCTTTTTGAAAACAAGCACTCCACAAAATTGAATTTTGTTTTCTTTTTCCCCATGGATGGCATAAAGAATTTGTTGTTAATAAAATACAGATTGATCAAAAGGATTGAAGATCAGAGCAAAGCTTCCTGACTTCCTTACCAGGGTTGGGGACATATTCCTCTGAGCACCAAGACTATCACTGCTCCTGGAGGGCTGTCTTGGTGCCCTGTGTGCAGCACATAAAGAGGGAATAGTGGCCTTGTTGCCTGAGAGGGCCCATTGAGAAGGAAACACGAGTACCTTTCCTTTCCTGAACATCTGGGACCATGCACACAGCCCTGCACAGCTCTGCACGTGCTGCTGCTGTCCGTGCAGCCCAGCACAGGCTCAGGCTGGGTGTCATTGGCAGAGACCCTCTGGGACTGTCTCAGCAAAACTGGAGTGGAAAGGGATGAACACAGAGATGGGAGGAGTGCCTGGCTCCAAACTGACTTTCCCTTCTGGAATGGGAAGGGGAATTTAAGAACATGCTCACTGTCTCATAGAACAGCACATGCTGCTATCATCAAGCATTTATTTGAGCACTATAAAATGTTTCTGGTAAGTGCTGTGGATCCCAAAACACGGCTGGCTCCGAGGCTGCGGTTCAGTCATGACAGGTTTACCAGCACCCATTTGCAATTGTTTATCATTATCCAGGCAACTGAGCAAGTAGCATCCACAGCAGTGCTTCAGAGCAGCGTGTTTCTTCTTAGCTGAAACCAGAATGGTCTAATAGAACCTTTCTCTCACCAGGTGCTCCCCTGGGTGTTCAGGCCAGAGTAGTTTCAAGAGGTCCAAAGAAAAGGGTAAAATAACAGTCCAGGGAACTTCTTTGCCTCAGCTAACAAAACTGACTAGAGAAAAGGAGAGCTCTGTCCCGCTGTCTGTCCGTCCGCAGACATCACAGTCCAGGAGCAGGAATGTGGAGGAGGAGTGCAGTGTCTGAAAACAAACTGCTGCTTCTTCTCCCCCCCTTCACTCTCTGGAACATGTCTTAAAGGTGCAAAACTTATTATTCAGCATAAACAGAACGAGACGATTTGGGATAAAAGCATCATATAGTCAACCCAGGACTTGTTTGTCTTTAAGTCTTATCCTGATATTGACTGGAATAATTCTATTTGCATACTGGAGTAAATTTTTTTAATAGACTGTTATTAGTAAGTTACATGAAATTATCAGTAAGTTACTAGTACCTTCTTCAGGGGAAAAATGGTTCCCTTAGTGATAAGCATTCTAACCAGCTATCACGACCTTGTATTTTCTAACCTTTCTTTTACAGGCTTATATCTTCAAAAACTTGTTGCTTTTATCTGTGCATTTGTTTTCCTTTTTCTTTTCTTGATCAAAACCAGAATAAAAATTAAGATTAGTGGTGGAGTTAGTTAAAAAGAATTTGTAAAATAATGTTGAGATACATGGAGATAAAAAGATACAATGGAAAAGAAGTGAGGAGAAGTAAACTTTTGATTCTATTGGGATGGGAGTGGCAGCACACTGTCAAAGATTCTGTGGATTGAGAACTCTAGAGAGTCTAGTATGTGCCTTGGGATGAATAACAGCTGGCCATGTCTCTTGATTCCATGTTAGGACCCAAAATGCAACTGAATATTGTGAAAGTATTGTTTGGGAAACGTAAGGAAGAAAGAATTTTCATGAAAGATTTCATGATTTTAATATTTTCAATTCTTCTAAAATTACCTCAGTAAGGTAGAAAATGACTGCAATTTGATTCCCTCTGTTAGTGAATAGCAAAAATATTTTGTTTTAAGCCACTGCTTGTTAAGAATAGCGTCTTTTGTGTTCCTTAGAAATGGCAAACCTCCCCAGTCGTGCCAGGTGCAGGAGACCTCAGCAAGCCAAGCCTTGGAGACCTTGTGCAGCTCAAAGCCCTCTGTGAGAGCAGGGCAAAGGGACAGTAGGAGATGGAATCCTCAGTGTCCAGAGCAGCTGCAGGCTTCACCACTCGCTTCACCCCAGGCAAACAGTGATGAAACAACTCCAGTGGTTGCTGCAGTCTGACTATGCCAACTGGCAGCTGCTTAGTGAAGAGGGGAGAGAAACATTAGCTTGAGCACAAATGAGTAGCACTAGGCAGACCAGAATTCAATTAGGCAGAAAAACTGAAGCCAGCTGTTCCCCAGGCTACCACCTGCCCTGCGAGAGACAGAGGCGTTTGCTTCATGTGGTTTGCACCCTTCTAGACACTTGTTTGCTAAAAGCATAAAACTTTGTAACTGAAAACCTGAGGTTCCAGTGCTTGCCAGATGTCTGTAACATTTATATTTTCTATTTCTCAGATGTTTTATTGTCTTTATTGTGCAAGCAAAAACTATTTGTGTACAAGCAATCAGCGATTTGTATCATCAAGCTGTTTTCTTCTTCCAGGAGGATCTAGCCCTGCAGACAGGATTCAACTCAAATGAAAGGAAGTTCTCATGCTAATGGCAAATTGGGGTGACCCTCCATTCCTCTGAGTCTTTCCGTCTGAGTCAGCTGTTCCAGTTCTCCTCTATGGATCAGAGCACCTGACATAGAAGCGCAGGAATAGAGCAGTGCTTCAAAACCATGGTCTGTTATTAATGCCTGGCTAAGTGAGAAAATGCACACATATTAATCCTTGTTTTGCTTTGGTAAAAATATTAAAAGAAAGCATAAACATGAGTTTGAGCAATATGATTGCATGCTGCCTTGTCCTTGCTACCACAGACTGAAGGGACATAGTACAAACTGTGCCAGTTATAATTCTGCTCTGATAGGCCAGGAAGCACCAGGAACAGGCCAGGAAGCACCAGGAACAGGCCAGGAAGGACAGCTATCTGGTGCTATCTGGTGCTATCTAGTGCAGAGCAGAGCTCAGTGCTGTGTGGTGGATATTGCACCTTTCATACCTGCATCATTTACCTACATTTTAAAGCTCCTAGGACAGGTCATGATGTAAATATTTCTGTGCATTCAGACAATGTTAAACCCTTGCAAGCAGGACAGGAAGTTCCTTCTATGGAACATGTCTGGAAATAACTGGAATGAGGTTTGTTTGTTGTATTTGTATTATGGCCCTGTCTCTACAAAAGGAACCAACATTTTCTTTGTATTTAAGGAGATGTTTCTGACTACACTGTAAACAGCAGTTGAAACAAGGAGGTAGTGTGAGTTGATTTGACTAGAACTAGGAAAAAGAGCCACCTCCTTCTAAGATCCTCAGAAAAAAGAATTATTGCAAAAAATATTGCATCCTGACTGATCAAATTAACATAATATTGGTCTGAGTGCGGCATTTGCTCTTGTCTTTTTATGTGCATATCAAGGCTTTAGAGAGGGATAAAAATGCTAGTTGTGACATAATCAGGGTTTCTAAAAGCATATCTATACAACTGCTACACAATGAAAAGGACAAATAGAAATGATTTGTCTCACAAGGGTTCAGGTAAGTCCCACTCAGTGTTCTGAATTAGGGTCTGTGATGTCCTTCTGCTCTGCAGGAACTCGGGTGTTTGAAAGGATGGATTCTGCTTCTCCCACTGCCATGCCTGAGGTGGCATCCAGGAGCATGATGGCTTCTGAGGAGACACAGTCAAGCTTTTCCCAATACCCAGTAAATCCACCAACACACTCATATCTGAGTGGTAACAGGGTGCCCTGTGAGATGTCTTTGGATGGAGATGCAACAAATAAGGGCTGTTATAACTGCAACCAATTTTGTCAGTCTGGGGGACTTAATGTTACCCTGAGTTATTTGACCAAACCTGTCTCAGGAAGTCCCTGCGCTACAAATTGCTGAAAGTTATGAAAGTACTTAGGAAAGGCATATATTCCCATGCTTTCTAAATTCCTGATAAGACATAAATTATGTCTCTGCCTGAGATTGAGATACAAGGGATGAAGCTTTGAGACAAATTGTTACAGATATTTTATGTTGGTGGTGACAGGGATGAGTTTCTGAAAAGTAGTAAAATAGTTTTGAAGCTATTAATTAATCAGCTAAGAAAAGTAGACCCTAAACATAGGATTGTCATGCACAAGTATCAAAACCTTTCATTCCTGTGGTTTGGAGAGGAAGAAGTTCCATTGTACTGGAAGTGCAGGCTCAGGAAAGCAAGGCCTTAGGGACAGCAAGTGTGGTCCTGCTGTGACCAACTGGCCAAACAAAAATAGTTTTTGACAACTTCAGCTCCCTGATAGGATTACTTAACCATCAAGAAAATGTCCATATTCTCATTCCCAAGAGGACTATTATTAAATTAAATTAAATCAAAGAAATGATATTAGAGGACTTGTGCTTCAGCATTGCATAATTCTGTTTTGCATCTGAGATTTCTTGTTCGGTGGTTAAGTTTTCTAATAGCTAATAATTTGAAGGAAAGATTTTAAAATAATTTAGCTTGTTTCTAACAAAAAGATCAAGTCCTTTTATCTTTACAGTAGGTCTAGTTTTCATTTAAGCTAAAAAAGATGGCAAGACACCATCTGCAGCAGCCTTTATTAGCTGAGAATCAAACGTATCTAGGGTTTGTGAATTTCTGGTGAGAGTTATTTAACTCCCCAAGGAATTAAAGGAGAGATCCATAGTTTGAGCACCTTGAGCCGCTGCCTTTCCCTCATGGCACAGCTCCCACAAATCTGCTCATCCTCGTGGTGGATGCTTGTTCTCTGGAGAAGAGAAACAGAAGGCTGCTCTGGGTGCTGTTGTCAGCTTCACTTTTTTCACAAATCTAACTATAAAATAGGGCTGAGAGAGCCACAGGGCCACATCATGTCCTCCTGAGCACCCTGCACAGTCTAAGCTGTGGCTAATCGGCTTTGGGCTGCCAGATCCAATTGCTGCCTAAAGGATCAGTTTAATTAAATAGGAGATTAGCAAGAGTAAGTTTTCCCCTGAGATTTTAAAAGTCTATTGTGATTTTTATGCAGTGCATTCTAAGCCAATATAAGCAGCATTAATTTACATTTTCTACTTATTTTTAAATGCTGTCAGACACTCAGTATAGATCAAAAGTAAAATTGTATTTGTAAGCATTGGATTACCTCTGTAGCAACCTCTGTATTAACTGCTTACTGTTAAACTGTGGAAATTAAATTTTGCTTCATGAAACTTTCATGCAGTTTTCATGAATTTCCTAGGGACTGATCAACAGATCTTTCAATGCATATCCAGCTGATGGGACACAGTCAAGGTTTTTGAGTCCTAAGTCCCATTTACTCTCTGAAAATCCACAGCATTTTAAAATAAATATTACAATGCATTCTGAAAAATCAATAACCTCCTTGAATAAAATCCAGGCTAGATTCCAAGTGCTTACATTTTGGTAGTCCTGGAAAGGGAAAGATGTTGTTTGCATCTCCATCCCCCCTTGACCCATGCTGTGTCCGTCTGTCTGTCTCTCTCAGGCTGGTGAGGATTGGCAAATGGGAGATGTGCTGGTCCAGGCTCCTGCTGAGCCAGGTGCAGGCACCTTTCTGAGGTGTGCAGTGACCCACCATGTTCTGTATGGCAGCAAATCCAGCTTGGGGCACCCTGCTCTAATGTTATTGTAACGGCAGTGAGGGATTTTACAGTTTAAATGAGGCTGCCTTGAGTAAAATGAATACCAACATTGTGGTTCAAAGTACATAGTTGTGAAAGCATGTGTCAAACTCCCAATACTGCAAACTGCATTGAATTACTGTAATATTACAAGATCAAGCAATTTTTCTTAAGTAACCTACCTTCATTTTGTATTTTTCATTTGCATATATGGATAATTTGCTTGCTTTTTTGCAGTTGATTTGCCTGCATTTACTGCATTGCATAAAGCTGATTTGTCTTCCTCTCTTTTTTGTCCCCCAGAAAGAAGTCACGAAAGAGGTCACTTTTGGTTTAAAAAATAGGGGAAAGCAGAGTTTACACATTATTTTGTCAGACTGAGCGAGATAAAAGGGATTGCTTTTCATCTTTCAGTGACAAATATAAAGTGTACACTTCAGTGGTATAAATTGCTTTTTGAAATTAATATTGAAATGCATTTTAGAGAGCTTATATAACTTCTTACCTATCATCAGAACATGAGAATTTATAAATACATTAAAGAGTTAATGGAAATTAGATTGTTGCCCTTAAAAAGCAATTATTTAAATAACTAACTTTTTTCAAAAACATTTTATTTCCTTGATCAAAGTATTTCTTTGAGAGAAAGCAGAGAAAGTCTTCATGTATAAAATTAGGTTTACAATGTTTTATGTACATAATAAATACAAAGCAATGCCTGAGAACTTACCAATTGCCCTCATCAATTTTAGTGCATTTCGCAATAGGAGATGCTATTTTTAAAAACATTTTTCTCTAATGCAGGTGAGACCATAAGTGTATAAGCTTAGAAACTGTTAGACAAACAGTGTTTCTTTTGTCCATGGAAACAGGGAGAAAGATTAAAAGAGTTTTCATATTGAGTTTCATGGTGTTTCAACATGCCATCACCCACATTTTGATAAGGCTCTTGAAGTTTTGTGAAGATTTTCTTTCTGCTGCTTTTGAAAGCATCATTCTATTAAGAGACACGATGGCTGCCTTGTTTTCCCTGTAAAATAGATTCCATTTATTCAAGCTGCTCCAAGCACAGATCTCTAACACTGCCTCGACATCCCCAGGTGGCTGCTCCCCATCCTGCTGTGAGCAGTGCAGCTGCTGCTGTCCTGCAGCTTTGCATGCACGGTGTGCAGCATGGTTCTGAATGCAGCAGCCTGGTTTCCTGATAGCTTTGTGCTTGCAGGTGCAGAGAGCACCACGGGTGCTTTGGGAAGGCCAGGGGTGTCCTGCTTGTCTGGTACCTGATCCTTCTCCTGGTCACCCCAGGGCAGACAAACGTGGAATGTGATGTGCAGCCCCTTCCAAAGAGTGATCTCTGGCCAAAAATCTGTTCTTCAGGCAAGGGAGATTCCACTGTCACTGTCACTGTCACTTTCACTGTCGCTTTCATATTCACTTTCTACTTTCCACAATCACTTATAAAACTATACTAAAAGAATAGAATAAAGAAGAAAGGCTGCACTGCTCAGTATGTCTTTCCACACAGTAAAATCCTGTATATGTGCTCAGTGCTATAACATTTTCCAGGATGGCCCACTATGCATGCATATCAAAAGTGATGAAGAACTCCAAATATTATACTTGAATAATGAGTACACACACATATAGACAACCTTTAAACAAAAGTGGCTTTGTGTAATAGAATGAAACACCAGTAAAAGTATTTAAAGAACATGGTTTCCTTTTTTAATCTACTTTGTTCACAGAAACAACTACTAAAGGCACTAAACACATCTGAGTTTATGAAGCCTTGACCTAGTATGTGTCAGTCATTGCTCAGGGGCGGATGGTAGATTTTCATGATTACCAACATTGCATTAACCCTAATGCTGCACCACCCAAAGAATCTTCTTCCCACTCCTGCATATTCTTGAATTTCCTGAATGTGGGCCCTTCCTCCGTGTGAGTTTCCCTCCCACTTGGCTCTGGCATCAGCAGGATGCAGGCTCAGCGTCCTCGGTGGTGCCTGGTTTTGTGAGCAGTGCTTTGTCCAACGGCCCCAGGGCACGAGTTGCATCGAGGTGAGTTGGCATTCCTCCTCCAGTACTCGCTCTCTCAAAGTACACTGCTGTTTTCATTTAAAAAACAGACATTTTACCCTATTCTTTATGGTCAATCGCACCGGGATTTTAAAAGTTTAAAGGCATAAATACTATCTTACTTGGCAATTACATTGCTCACTGGAAACTTCTACCTTATGGCCAATATTACACTGTAAAAATAAAAATATGCATTATCAGATTAAGCACTACAGATATGATGACATTTCCAGGCTAACAACACAGTTATAAAGGACTTAAAAACTAAGAATTAGACTCTGTCATTAACATTCAAAGTGTAACATTTTCATTATTTGTCATTTTATCTCAATACTATATGAATATTCATAGACACACACCTTGATTGCCACCAGTGACAATGGCAAGCATTTCTAAATTATTCAGCTACATATATTATCTATATTTATGATTCTTGTTCAATTAACATTTGCTGAAAAGGAATTATTTTTCATAATTCATATATTCATAAATATAATGTTGCATATATTATTACTATTATTAACTCTTTTTACTCTCTGTGCAAAACAGGAAAATAGAGAAACAGCATTCATTAAGATGAAAGCAATCAATAATACAGAGCAGTTCACCAGAATCCCAGCCCTTGATATTTCAACCCCTCCCTGTGGCTCAGAGTCGAGGACTGACATGGTCAGCAGGAGATAACCAGAGCTCGGTTTCCCACTGCCTCACCGGAATTGTGCAGCCCCGCTGTCCTGCAGATCCACCCACACCCCACGAGTGTGCAGAAGAGCCCCTGCAGCACCTCTGGGGCTGTGGGGACAGCAGAGGCTCAAGTATTTTTATAGGAACAGTACAGAAACAAAACCTGGGAATCCCTCCAGGGATCTGAACACCTAAACACTGCAAGAGCAAGATAGACATTTCTGAGATCGGTGGGGATCAGGGAGCCCGGTGCCAGGCTGCCCTGCAGATGGCAATCCTGCGCCGTGGCTGCGTGGCACGGTGCTGCTCAGGGCTCTGTGCTGTAAGGGGTGCTTGGTGTCCCCTCGCCTTTGCTCTGAGGCAGACTGTGCTGCAGCATTTGATGGCTTCACTAAAACATGCTGGGCACGATTCATAGCTGTTATTTACTTTTGTAAAACAAATGTGCCGATTTCCTGTGTTGCAGGGTCACTAATGTCAAAGGTGTTTTGAACACATGACAAAGCACACATGGTGGCAGTGACCAGGCCACCTGTCAGACCCTGCTGACTGAAGGCTTTGCCTAGTGGCCATTATACCCATACTTTCACTTTGGTTCCGGCAGCAAAGAGCAAGAAAATCAATGTCACAAAAACACATACAGCTTTCCCTCTGAAATATTTGTCTAACCATTTTTTAATATCTATCCCTCGAAAAATATCCTACTGGGGGAGAGTCATGGGACTGAGAAAGGCGGAGATGCATGTGAAGGAAGAGGAAGAAAGGAAATTACATACCAACATATGTGTCATATTATAACCATGTAGCCCTGTAACATGGTATTGCTTTTGCTAATAGCATGCCCTGAGCTCTGTGCTGTTTGCCAGGCCCCATCACACCTGCTCTGCCCAAACTGGGTGCGACCTGATTGCAGCTCCCTCTCATCCAGTTGAGCTGTGACAACAATTTTTCTAAGTCACTGTGTGTCTGTAAGCCATCATTTTTCACAGCCCTGGAGCTCTGGCTGGACAGCCTGCACAGCCCAGGCTGCTTTGGCAGGAGTGCTGCCAGCAAGCCCAGGGCAGGCAGCACACCCTTCTGTGCAGAACTGCAGCTCGTGTGCATCCACAGGTGTGTGGATCCCAGGGTGAAAAACTCACCAAGGAACTGGGGAGAGTGTGATAAATGGGATTCAGGGTGGGGCTGAACGTATGGAATGTGAAGAGCAATGGAGGGAGCTGGGTTTGATTATCTGGGTGACAAGGCTGCTAATGGACAACCTAAGCCTACAGGTACTTGGAGGTGAGGTAGGATTCTGTGACCTACGTAGGCAGCCAACACAGTATCAAAAAGACATAAACTCCTCCTTTTATTGACTCACTGTTTCCTTGTTTCCCCTTGTTTGTCCGTCTGCTCCACTTGCCTCATTCTCATAGTGAACATCTGTACTGATGTTTCTGAGCAGCATCCTTTCTGGTCTGTACTTGTGCAGCAAGTAGAAGAACAGGGCTGTGATTCATGCCTGAATTTCCTGGATATCACACAATTAGAGCTGGCAGCAATAACAATAGACTGTTCTGCACACAATATAGGTAACTGTGTATAAATAACCACAAAGATGAAAAAAATAACAGAAAAGATGGGAATTTTCACGTTACCTAGAGACAAACGGTGAGCTGCTGTCTCTTGTATTCAGCTCATTAACTGCAGTTGTCTGAGAGGGAGAATTGTGCATGAATGAGCCATGATGTGTAAGCCACGTCCTGGCTGATGCTGAGCCTGCAAACCTGTACAATGATTTCTTTTTCCATGTCAATTGACACAATGATTTCTTCCTTTCATACCAGTTTACACACAGCAAATTACCTTCTGGAGCAGATTGGCACAAGTGCTCTGTTCAGCCTTGAGAAGTTTTCAGATTAAGCATTCAATAATTAACGAATCCTGGATGATTCCTTCCTTCACCCCCTGAACACGCTTGGCCTTGGAACAGAGACCCTGTTCAGACCATAAACACAATCTGACTGGAAACAGGATTTTAAACAATTCTGAGGATCAGGGTACCAAGGGGTTAGAGGAGGAATTGTTACAAGAATGTCAGGATGGGGGCTTATTGAAGTGGAGGGAGACGACCCATCTTCCTTGATCAGCATCTGACTCTGTTTATTGACTCAATCAGTCACTTTTTATAACCGTGTTAATTAAGCTCATGCATATTGCAAAACCCGAGCTCACAACAGGTCAGAGATAACACACCAATCCCTCCTTTTGTTTCCAATACCATGATTTGTGTTCCCAAAACTTACTTTTACTTTCCCAAAACAGCTAAAGATAGAATATTTACTTGTTATGAGAAAGCTGCCTGAGAACTCTGGTATGCAAGGTTCTCAAGGCCTTCGTGTTTGTCACTTTTACTTGTAATTAAAAACAACCTGAGAACTTCTACTGCTTACAGAAACAGGCTGTGAGAACTTGCTCCTCACAGCTGCCTTCTAAGCCATTTCTGAAAAAATCTCCAACAGGGGCTAAGCCCTCTATGGGTCTGTCTGATGAAAGAGATTAAACCACTTTAAAAATGGACCCTTTGCTTACACTTGTGAGGAGGAGAAAAAAGTGATGTTATATTGTGTGTTTCTCTGCCATCTTAGGCCCTGACTCCTTGTACTGGCACATACATAAAGGTTCTGATAAAATATGATATTATAAAATGAAAGGAAGCATTAGTTTGTTTCCTTCAAATGAATTAAAACAAAACAAAAAAAATCACATTTTCCTGACCAAGACATAATTCCAAGTTTCAGAAAGAATCTTCATGGTCCTAACATTTCAAGTGAGTTTGTCTGTGGTGACACGAGTCAATTGAAAACACTACTTCCAAAAGCAACCATGAGGGTGAATAAAAGCAGAAGCATCTTGAATGCAGAAGAATTCTGGAATAAATCACATTGAAATAATTTTTTTTCCTCTGAAAAATATCCTGCATTAAAAGATAAATAAATTTTTAAAAAATGGAGAAAATTATACTGGTTACTATTGAAAGGCACTTGAAGAATAATGGAAAATACATGCCAAGAAAACCCACAGCCATGAGTCCCTTGGAGTACTTTGGACCACAAAATAAACATGGATCTTTAGGGGTTTTTATCCTAACAGGAGACCTGATGGCAAGGGAAGCATTTCTCTGTCCAGAATCTCTTCTTTCAAATAAATTATACTCCCTGCAGAAGTAGCATGCTCATTGCATTTTAGGTGGCAGTTCACTTGAAACTAGCAGTGAAAGCTGAGATGATTAAAGCTCAGGGAGACTGAAACTGCTACCCTAGGAACAGTGCCTTCCACTTTGGTGCACAGATTAAACTGATGGTTTGCATTCCATTTAATGGATTCTCTGATTGTAACATCTGCAGCTGTCCTGGATTGCAGAGCTGTCTCTCTTGCAGGAGAAAGGAAGAATATATGATCTGTGCATACAGGAAGAAAGCAGAGTAAAAGTAGGGCTGGATCCCAAACTCACACTGGTGCCGTCTGCTCTGCCATAAATCTCTTGGGGCACGTGGCCTGTGCTGACTTTGACCATGGGATGGGCGCCATCAAGGAACAGAAATACAAAGAAGTGGCAGTCGTAGGTAAAATGGTCACTTGGGGGTAATAATGAGGAAATATATATTCTCTGCATTTCCTGTCAGGAAGATGAAGGACACCTGCTGAACAAAGGCAAGAGTTTGAAATGAACACAAGGGACTTCATTATGCAACATACGATTAGACTGAGGAAATTGCTGCTGCTGGAAGTTCTGGAGGTCAAGCAACTAACAGCATTCAAAATGTGATTGACTGCTATAAAGAATATTTTAAAATATGATCAAACATTTGTAAAAATGTTGGAAAGTATATTCTTTTTTTTATGTTAGGCCATAACCTTGATGGGAGATGAAGATGAGTTAAAGCAGGTAACAGAGTTCATAAATGAAGGTCACATGACATAATTGAATTATTCTGTCATCGTAAATCATGGTACATGAAATCCTAAAGTTAGTGCCTTATATCTCAGGAATCTTTACTGGGCTAAAGCATTTCAGACTTTGGGACACTAGATGGAAAGCCACTGAAATCAGGGAAGGTTTCAATTCCAGCAATTCTGAACACTCTGAAAATGCTGTGGAGTAAATGAAGTGAAGGCTTGAGTATCCCTTGCTGCTGAGCTGTATAAATGAGCAAGTGATAACCCCAGACGCCTGTCAAACAGACCAGGGTCAGGGATGGGGTTCTGCAGGAGCTCCTTTCCTTTACAGCTCCAGGGGCATGGCACAGAGAGAGAAAAAGAGGGATCCTCACATCCCACAGGACAAATACTCGTGTCATTAACACCTCATCACCAACTGCAGCCAAGCACTGAAAATGTCTGTGCTGCAGAAGGAATTGGCTCTTTCTTTTCTCTTCCTACCTTGCTTAATTGTACATCAAAGGAACACGGGCACCTAAGCAGGGCAGCTGTCCAGCTGAAGTGACAGATTCGGTGTGAGGCTGCAGCCATTGCCCCAAAGTAGAGCTGAAACTGATGCTCGTGGCCCTTAGGTGCTTCTGTGCTCCACGAGACCCAGAGCTGGTGAAGAAGGGGGCTCAGACCCAGCGCAGGGGCCAAGGTAAAGGCTGATGTCTCCTCTGAGGAAGTCCCCAGGTGCAAGCACGGTGAGACACAGGGCACTGGAGCAGCAGACACCACTCTGGCTCTGCTGGGTGGGACCAGAACCAAGCCCACTTTCATTATTGTTACCAGAGCAGAATTGGGGTCCCTTCATTTTCTGTATTTTCTCCTGAAACTGGGCCCTGAGTTCAACCATCCGAGGATGTTTAAGCACACAGGGCATCACCTAAGTGACCAAACAGAAACAGAAACCTTCACTGCCTTGCCGTTAGCTCTCAAAGCAATGATCAGCCTCTGCTAAAGAGGAAATGTGTTACTACATGTTGTCTGAAGTCAGTGGTTTGACATCTCTAGAGAAGCAATAAAATGTCTCATAAAAATGAGCTCCAGGCTCCAGCTCCTATGCCCCTAAAAACTGTCTGGAAAGTGTTTTGTGCACAAAAGTCAGTCAGCTTCACACGAGTCTGGCAGCTGCCTTGCACTTAAATCTGATGCTCAGATATTTGTACCATTTTGTTGTTAATGGATTACTAATTCATCTACAGATTACATAAGTAAAAGAGACACATTGCTCAACAATAAATTCATGATGAAGCAAAAATACTGAAGATACTTAGAAATAATGAAGAATTATTACACTGGCCAAGTTTATGCTAGTAACTGTTTTATTATAAGAAAAAGTGAGAAAAATATAGGGTAAATAAATGATTAATTATGGAACTACAGTGTATCATGCAAATTTTTTCATCTTTTTTGCCTCTACATTCCCATAGAATATAAAAAGGAACATGTCTGAGACTAGAGTGTGACTTCAGTGAAAACCCTAGTTAAACACTCATGTTCAACACCTAGAAATCAAAATCACTCACCATCATGTATTAGAATAATTACTCACATGGCTGACATGAAAATCTAATTACTATCATAGTCCAAGCACGTAAGTATTGCATAGCATTAGAAATAGTTGCTTTCATGTGAGAAAGTTTATAAATTTTCCTGCTTCTTCGGACCAGAAGAATAGTCAAGAAACACATTTTAAACTCTCACTCTATTATTTTGCAATTGTTGGAACAGCAGACCATATTAGATTTGATGAATTACTACCAGATCAGAAATTTTGAAAGTAGTTCCCTGACTTTTACAGACTGTCTCAGCCACATTTGTTTAACACGTTTAGATCATTTTAAATCAGAGGCCAGTCTTACCCCTCTATCCTTCTGTTCAGAACTGAGTCATCATTAGAGGACTTCTTAAAATTTATATATGCAATGACCCAAGAGAATTTTAAAATATATGTGCAAGTAAAAACATGCAGTATGAACATATCAGATGGGTGGCTGCATGTATGTTGTCCTTCTGTTTGGAAGAAGAATTTTTACTGCTCACAGAACCCCAAATTCTTTGCTGTTATTTGAAGCAATTTTTGAGTTGTTGAGCTGATGGCCAAAGGGAATGCTTAGTGTGCTCTGAACTTCAGCCTTTCCACACAACTGAACCAAGTCCCTTTGGATCCTAAACCAGCATGCTTAGCCCTGAATTCTCAGTCTTTGTGAGAAGGGTTTGGGCTGTTTGTGCTGCTCTGAGGATACTTTGGCAGAGCCCTGGAAGGAAACAGCATTGACTGGACATGCCAAGGGAGCAAAGAACAGAGTACATTGTGCAGCTGCTTTGGACAAACTCTGAGAAGGCAAGCACGGGTGGCACACAGGAGACTGAGGAAGAGGAGGGGCAAGTGCCCTGCTTGGATACTTCATCATCACTTCAGATTTATGGACTAATACAATGCACTCTCCAGGGAAGGGCAGAGCTTCTGTGTTGAATCACAGAATCACAGAATATGCTGGGTTGGAAGGGACCATCAGGAGCACCAGGACCAACTCTTGTCCCTATATAGGACACCCCAAGAATTCCACCATGAGTCTGAGGGCATTTTCCAAATATATCTACCTTCCAAAGAACATGTTGAAGTAGCCTGTGAAGCACCATGTCAAAATGCTGCTCTAGAAAATTACATAGCGTGAGTGAGGTACTTTCCACGTGAGGGAAATAGGGCTGATATGGCTGGTTTGAGTTTGACATGCTGCCATCAGGTTACCAGCAGAATGACAATATTTTTAGCCCTGGAAGGGATGCAATGGATGGATCACCAAGGAAAACTCACAACAAAATGAAAAATCTTCTTAGTAACTCAAAGTTTTAGAAAATCAGTCTTTAAATCTGGTATGTGTTTAATTACATAATGCAACAATGAAACAAAGTGTAGAAGCTCATCTTTCTACTTGCATATTTTCTAGGTTCTGTTTTGCAGCTTCTAGTTGTTACCCATAACTTGTATTTTCAAATTAATTAAAAAATAAATTCAGAACAGTTTTATGACTAAATGGCTGTCATCAGAACTTGTAATATCCCTGCTTTATGTGCTTGAATTTTATTTAATGGCGCTATGAACTTAATAATCAGAAAGGTTTTGATTACCACAAAATGAGTGGTAAATTTCCACAGCAATAGTAGTGGGAGCATTTTTTGTTTTTAAGATTTTTTTTTAAGAATAGGCCTTTACATTTTTTACTGTTATAAAATGCCGTTGTCTGAAATAGAGCTAAGAAGATCAGCTTGCATGAAAGTTCGATAATGATTATTTTGCAAACTCTATTACTCATTATGAAAGCAATTAGCCCCTGTCTGTAAAGCCATGGACTATACTCAAGGAAATTTTAAGTGCCCATACAGATAGAATTATACTGCAAATTTTATTTCTCCAAAAGAAGTGGGTTATTCTATTAGGGAATCTTTTCAACTAAAACATAAATGACAGACATTCTGTCATTTGTAATTCAATAGTTCAGAAAAATCTGAAGCTAGATTGCAGGATCAGGTTGTGGTGCTTCTCTGTAAAGTATTTTATACATAATATTAACTCAAAGGTAAGCTCTAAAGTGGAGGACAAGACTGTATCTTCCCAATATTCTGCACAGAGTAACATGGCAGAAAAGGTACCACATGGATGGGGACTTTTGAAATTTCAATGCCAGATTTCTGCTGCTAGTCCTCAGCAGTAAATAAGTAAGTAAGCTGAGATAAGTTGCTTCTGTATCTGGCTGGGTTCTGTGGGAACAGGAGATTCACGTGGAGAAGGGCCTGGACTCAGTAAAATGACAATTCCTCCCTTGGGAATGGAGCAGGGGACTGTAACACACTGGAGCCTGGCTGCATTTGAAATTTTCCCAGCACCCCTATGCATGGGGAGCCCCCTGATTGTCACCAGGGCCATTTTTGAAAACCATACAAGTGCATCTCAAAATGCTTCTTGTGGTTTTGGAGACGTATGGGTGTGATGCAAACTCCACAGGCCCTTGGGATGCTCTGGTCATTCCTGACACTATGAGCTCGTGTCTGGGAGCTTGGGCTTTGGAAAAGCCCCTGCTCTGATGGCTCCTAGACAGGCAGGGCTGAGGCAGGCCCCTGCAAAACCCTGCGTGATCTGTGTGATGTGAGAGCCCAGAGGTGTAGGGAGAGCACAACTCCTCAGAGCAGCTGCTCTGACACGGAGCTCTGCCCCATAGGAAATTTAGCTCCCCCACCAGAGTCTGAACTGTTATACAGTGCTTTTCTTTCTTATCTCATGTGCTCTCTCTGCAACAAAAAGCAAACAGGACTAGACAGTGGGTGACAAACCTCAACACCTCAAAATACTGACACTGAAGTACTTGGTTCAACTCTGACCTATATACTTCTTAAAATTATATTGCAAATTTTTTTTCAAGTCACAAATTAATACATAAGATCCACAGAAAATGCCTTCTCTGAGTTTAGTTTAAAACAAACAAAAACCCAAACAAACAAAAACCACTCAGCTCCCCAAATTATACATTGACAGTCTATTTAGAGTGTGACTCACTCTCATTAAGAATCTCTCCTGCTAGCAGAAAACAAAAGGAGTTGTATATTTATTCTCTTTAGCTAGAGTCACAAGCGATTATGGCTCTTGATAAAGCACTTCTGAAATAGTGATAAAACCCTTCAGAAATAGTGATACACTGAAAAGTGGCAGAGTGGTTCAGGAAGAAGTAAATTTCTCAAATGACCCATCAAGCCATGAAGTCAAAATGAGACACCTGTTGAAGACAGAGGCTAATAAGGGCTCCACAGATAAGAAAAGGATTACCCTTTTGTCTTAAAGTTCAAGAGGGAAGGTTTGAGGCTTTCATTTGTTGCTCTATCAGGCAACTGAAAAGAAACTGATTTAATACACTGTTCCCATAGTTTATGTGGGATGTAGTTCATCAGTTCTTTGACTCACCTCATACTCTGATCTTCTTCAAAGACTCTAAAAGAGTTATGCAAAGATTCAGAGAAATGTGGACTGTCTTTTGCTGCTGTTGCATATACTGCTGCTGCAGAGGAGGCTGCAGGACACAGCTTGAGGCTTATGCTGCTTTTGAGGGGTTTCTCACACACACACCAGGGGAGCCCAAATTGTTCACACATCAGTTATTTAAAGTTGGTCCCCAGACGCTGAGACAGGACACAGCTGTTGCTGCAGACAGGTTGTTGAGATCTGATGGGTTCCTTTGTCTCCCTGGTGCCACACTACAGCTCCTGGCAAGTAGATGTTAGCGAAAAGGATTCTCTTTCAGGACAGATCCAATACTTGGATCCTCTGGCATTCATCAGTTTTCAAGTATCTTATGTTACATTTCACATATTTCACTCAAAGTTTCAAGCTTAAATTCAGTCATGCTTTTCAGCTCTAATACCTATGGGGTTTTGTAAGTTTATTTTTCATTTATTGGAGATTTCTACTTTTAGGGATTTTTACTTTTTAGAACACACTCTGGAATTCTCATGGGGTAATTGACTACTTTTTAACAGTCACATAACAATAACAATATAAACATGAGCAGGCCAGTAATAAACTATAAATAATAGCACTTTGAATATCTCTTTCCTAACAAAAATTCTCTTCATTTGTCTTTCCTGGCTAGATAGCTGTAGCTGAAAGTGAAGGAGCCAATCAGTGCATCAGAAACACAGAACTGAGATTTCTTTTCTCTGACAGTGTCATTTTCACAGAAAGCTACTATTCCAGTTCTGGAAGCAGGTACTCCCAGTGCTGTCATTTTTGTAATTCTGATGGGAAATCTCATGATAGTATTTTCTTTTCAAAACCCAACTTCTGGAGATATGGTCTCATACTCTGTCATACTTTTATTTCACTCGTTAAAACTTTAGACATCAAAGAATACTTAAAGTTCTGTTAAAGTACATAATTATTTTAAACATTTCTCTTTATGCCTATGCCTTCACAAAGTGTGGGTTTAAATTGTGATTTTACATTCGAGGGCTGATTGTACTTTATAGCTTAATTTTTCCTTTTAATGATTGTTCAGAACAGTTTTTCCTTCTGACATTATGTTACAGTGTAACGCATTATTCAGTATATTAGCAGAAAATTTTCTCTGTTTGGAAGAATGCCAGCATCTCTTTAAATGTGCTTTGAGCATGCAAATGAAACCTACAATAGCTCTTGGCCAGGTGATGGTCAGTGACACAAGGAAAACCTCAGGGTGAGGGGCAGCAGGAGACACCAGAAACGAGCTGCAAATTGCACGGTTCTGCTTGTCCTCAAACCAGCAGGCTTTGGCTGTGTCTTGCAATCCTCCTCCCCTCACGGCGGCTCTTCCTGAGACACAAGCTGCCCAGTGGGTTATTCTATTATTTTAAACACAATTTGCAGGTGGATTTCCCCAGGGTCCCTGGTGCTGCAGCAAGCACAGCCAATAGCCCAGGAGCCCTCCTGCCCTGGTGCAGGGTGGTTCTCGTGCTGGCCCAGCCTTGGTCACGAGTTACACAGCACCAGCTTGGCTGGCCCTCAGGGATGCTTTTCTGTGCTGGCAAAGCAATTATAGGTGAAGCTACAGGTGTGCAGCCAGGTGAGCCACCCTGCACACTGAGCTCTGCCAAGCCAGAGAAGGGGCTGTCTCCAGTCACTGCTTGTCACAGACATCTTTTATGAAAAATCCTTTCCTTAGGATTTTTTTCTCCCTGAGAAGCTGAGAGGCTCAGGAACAAAATGTAAACAATGGTTATCTGCTGCTGTGGAATGCAACAGGTGCATCTGGGATTGGTCTCATGGGGTTGTTTCTAATTAATGGCCAATCACAGTCAGCCGGCTTGGACAGAGAGCCGAGCCACAAACCTTTGTTATCATTCCTTTCTATTCTTAGCTTAGCTAGCCTTCTGAAATGAAACCTTTTCTTCTATTCTTTTAGTATAGTTTTAATATAATATATATATCATAAAATAATAAATCAAGCCTTCTGAAATATGGAGTCAAATCCTCGTCTCCTCCTTCAACATAAGACCCCTGTGACCACCGTCACAACTGCTCTCTTCAGCCCCTGATCCAGCAAGCAGAGCCCTTGCTTTTGTGACAGTGGTTTCCAACCTGGGAGGTGAGGAAAGTGCAGCAATAAAATCCCCCCCATCTGCTGACAGCTCGTGCCCTCCCACGGGACTTGCCCTGTGCAGGACAGACATTGTGGGATGGTCTGGCACAGGGTCACCTGCCTGCTGCAGTGACCTTCAAGTGCTCCAGCCACCCATCGAGATCACACTTGTTGTTAGCAAAATATAAAATTGATTAGAATTAACAGAGAGAAATAATTTGAAATGGAAATGTAATTGTGATGAGATGATGAAGAAATTAATATTGGATCTAATGAGGTAACTAAAGTACTTCAAATTGAGATTGCCTTGATTCCTTATCCTTATAATTGCCAAAGTTTAAATATGCAAGAGGGTTGGAATTTAGGAAGACAATGTTGGCACCCTTGAGTCATCCTTCCATGGCTGCATTCAGCAGGTAGGCAGTGACACGCCATGCCAGACCTCTCAGCTCCACAGCCTCTCTCAGATGGAAACTCTGGAGTCTAGGAAAAAACAGTACCAAAGATTCTCCTGACCTCCACTGGTCCAGAATGTCACTATTCCTACTTTAGTGATGACAAAGAAATACCTGCCAAACTTGTTCTCCAACTACATGCAGAAATATTTTCTTTTCAGTGAAAACCGAAGTAATTAGAACATGAAAACTGTTTTCTAGATAAGCTTTCCCACAATCCTTAAAGATTACTTATATAGGAAAGGAATGATTCGACAGATTTTCTTTAAAGCCACTGTTTATAATTCTGCTTTCAGCAAAAGATATTCCATGTGATTTGACCAGTTTTATGAGCTTTTTTTTTAAACAAAGGTGACTAAAAAACACTCAAAATTCAATGTCTGCATACCACCCAAAGTAGCTCTGTAGGCAGATGATGCATCCCTGGTGTCTCCTCAGGGAAACAGAAGGCATCTGGACCGGGCACAGCAGGTTCAGGCAGCCAGAGCAGCATGGTGAGAGGCTGGTACTGTAGATACAGCACAGGGCAGGGTGCAATGGGCTCCCAGGGCTCAAAGGGCTGTGGGCACAGGCTGTGAAACAGGAACACGGATGCTTGCCCTGAAAAAACTCAATTCCAGCTGCCCATCACACGGGGGCTTGCTGAAAGTGAGAGAGGATCATCAGTGTGTGATCTGAGAGCAACAAATAAGAAATTAAATGTCACCATTGCAAAGTGTTTAATCACTGCTCCCATTCTGTGTTCACCTTTACGTTGATTTTCAAAGAGCCACGGGAGCTGCATGGAGCCAAGCCTCTGGGCTGGCTCATGGACTCCTGGCACGCAGAGCAGCAGAACTTGGCGGGGGCTCTGCAAGGAGCTTGTATCCCCCAAAATGTGGGGGCATTGCTCAGATATTTTCTGAGGTGCCTCCACAGCAGCAAGACTAAACTTGGCAGCCTCAAGGCTGAACTGGGACTCACCTACCTTTATCTCAGGTAAGGGAGGAGCTAGCTCACAGAAATACAGGAAAAGAACTCATTTTCTTTGTTCTAATTGCCCTTTCATCATTAAAAAACTGGCTTCCCTTCTTGAGAGAATTCTCACAGAGCTTGAGGAGTGTCTGCGTGGTCTTTCTTTGTAGGAACTCCACTGTCTGGTAGTACTGTGTCTTACCTATCATTTTCAGAGGTGCAGCAGATTGTTTTTCTTATCTGCTGTATCCATGGTTCAGGTGGGATTTCTCGTATGCTTGCTGTTCTCTGGTTCCCCAAGAGAATGGAACAGGCAGCTTGAATCCATATCACCTTATGGTGCCCAACTTCATGATACAGTCCTCTTTCTTAGGGAAGGCAGAGGAGAAGCAGCCTCTTCTCATGCAGTGCTCATGGCTGTGCAGGACTTGTCTTGGCAAGGCTCTCGATGGACTGTGGCAGCCACAAGCACTGAGGCAGGAACAGAGAAATGTCCCCAGGGCCAGAGGTGGCAGCTGGCACAGCCTTGCAGCAGGCCAGAGCCAGATCTCCTGCCCTACCCTCATCCTGCTGCACGGGTGGGTCCCTGCTCAGAATGCACAGCAGCAATGAATTCACCTCTGCATGCAGCAATACATTCATCTCTGCATGCCTTGTGGGAACATCTTCCTGGAAGATTTGCTGTTGTTCCTGGGCTGGTGGGTTTCTCAAGCCCCAGAAATGAGCACTGCAGTGCCCACAGAGCTGCCAGGGCTGCCTGCTCTGAGCCTGGCACTGTTATCTGATTGCTCTTCTATCTGAATTACAGAGCACAGAAAAACGGTCTTGGGGATTTTCTGGGGATGTGGAAAATGTATTTGCTTTGACTGGCTCTGCTTTTAGAGAGGTGTGATAGACCTACTGTGGGAAAATAATTCCTTGTGCTGTAATTTGGCACGTCACTCCAGTATGATTGTTTTGTTTACATCACATACAATTCTGACACAGATGCATGGTGTGGTTTTACACACCTTATTCCTCAGCCTTTTACACTTCTCTCCTGTCCTGTCAGGAGGAAAAGGAATGCTCTTGTATATTTTCACTATGATAAAGCTTTTAGTCCATTGTTTCCTTTCTACTTTCCTAACCTAATGTTCAAATGCTTAAAAAAAATAATAATCAACAAATTACTTTGGTATGTTTGATGTGACCTTGTTATTTTCACAAATACCAACCCCAACAATTTGTAATAAATATCTGCAGTGTAAAATATAAAGAGAGCTGGCAGCTATGTCTCTATAAATAGCAACCTTTCCGTGGTGCCTCCCAGGCTTTCTCAGCTGCTTGAAGACTTTGGTTACAATAGCTGATATTTTTGTCATTTTCCCCTCTGCAGATTCTCAGAGCTGTTCTGCACTTGGCCTCTGGGAAACAGAGGTGAGCAAGAGTAATGGAAATTAACAGCTGAAAAATGAAATGTTGTGAAAACATTGGCCCCTCTCCTGGTGCTTTATTAAAAAATGAAACTTTTGCTTATCTGGAGTTCTTGTGTGAAAAACCTCATAGCCCCAGTGGGACACTGTGGGATCCAGGCACTGCTGCTGCTGCAGGGAGGGTGCTGGGCTCTGCCAAGGGGGACAGCACGGATGCCAAGGAGGGCATTGATCTCTATCCACACCAGATACAGCTCTGGGCAGCTCAGGGAAATTCAGCAGCACTCTCTGACAGCAAGGAAGAGCATGACAATGTGACTGATATTGTCCTTTGACAGGTTATCAGTGACGATAACTGACCCAGGGGAAGGAGCTGACACGTGCTCTAAGCAAGGCAAAGCAATGAGTGTGCCAGGGGCCACAGGGGATCTGAGCTCCAGCCAGGGAGAGCTGTCCTCTGTGCTCAGAGTGCCACAGACATCTTTTATGAAAAATCCTTTCCTTAGGATTTTTTTCTCCCTGAGAAGCTGGGAGACCTCAGGAACAAAATGTAAACAATGGTTATCTGCTGCTGTGGAATGCAACAGGTGCATCTGGGATTGGTCTCATGGGGTTGTTTCTAATTAATGGCCAATCACAGCCCAGCTGGCTCAGACAGACAGCCCGAGCCACAAACTTTTATCATTCCTTCCTATTCTATTCTTAGCTGGCCTTCTGATGAAATCCTTTCTTCTATTCTTTTAGTATAGTTTCAGTGTAATATATATGATAAAATAATAAATCAGCCTTCTGAAACATGGAGTCAGATCCTCGTCTCTTCCCTCATCCTCAGACCCCTGTGAACACGGTCACATTCAGAGCTCTGCAGCTCCCTGGGCTGGGCTGGGCTGGGCTGGTCCTGCAGGGCTGGCAGGGCTGGCAGCAGCCCAGATGTGACCCTGTGAGAGATGCCAGGAGCCCAGATGTGACCCTGGGTGATCAAGGTTGTCCCCACAATCTCCTGCTCTGGTGACAGCTGCCTGCCCGGTGACAGGGCACAGGCACACCCTGGTCTCAGCCTGCCCTGCTGAGGCTTTATCAGTTTGCCCCTTCTCAATGACCTCCTTGGGGGAAATTCTGGGTTCAGGCCCGCAGGTGACAGGGCGCCACTGCTGCAAGAGGGACAGGGCAGGTACACCAAGGTGCTCACGGTGAGGAGGGACCTCTCCACTAGCCCTGGTGCACAGGGTCACGTCAGCCACCTTTGAGCTGTGCTGGTAATAAGAGCAAAAATAAAGTTCCAGCCTGTTACAGGCAGTAATGTACATCTGAACATACACTCATTTTACACTTTCAGTGTTACACTCACTGACAAATACAACAGCCTGTAGGTTGTTAAACAATCTGAAGTTAAATTCAGATTTCTGAAATTTCTTTTTAATAGATTACCAAAGGGTAAGGGTTACATGAACTTCAGTTTTGATGTAAAAAGCAAAACCAACCTTTTGCTAAAGATTCCAAAGCTCAAAAAATGCACTCAAAAATTTGTTTATGGCCATATTTAATCCTAAATTTCAAATAAAGTGATATCATTTACACCTGCTTGTATAGTCTAGCATTATTCCCAGAAAGACTAATCAACAGATTTGATGCAAAAGATTAATGACAGTCCTCTCAGGAGACATTTTGTTTACTAAACAATCAGCTCTATGCAAATTCCTGACTTACCATGCCATGTTTAATGGCTTCTTGAGGGAGTGTAACAGTTTGTTTATGTTTTCATGCAATTACTTCAGCTGAGAAGTTGCTTTTAGGGAAGAGGTGGAACTTGAAAGTGGTTGAACTTTATTGTCCAATGCACTGAAGGAAGACTCTTTCTGTGTAAACCAAACAGAGCTGGCTTCTGCATTCACTTTTAAGATAAAAAGCCACAACAACCCCTTTTTCACACGGTTCCCAATGCACGCTTTGCTGTGCTGAGGCTGTGTGAGAGCCCCTGAAGGAAATGCCGCCGGGAAGCTGCACTCGGTGTGCACAGCGTGTGAGCTGGCTGGTGCAAACCAAACATGCAAAAACAGCACAAGTGAAAGATGGGGGCGTTGCTGGGGGGTTGCTCCCACACCACTGTATGGGGGGCACTAAGTGATCAGCGGCATGCTGAGGAACAAACAGATGGATTTGGGCTGTGGGTGCAGGGAGCGGAGCCCTGTGTGCAGACAGAGCCTGGAGATTCCAGCAGAGCAAAGAGCCATGCAGGGGACAGGGGTGTCAGCCATCAGCCATTTTTCAATGGCATTCCCCCAGCTTTAATTTTCTGTACAATTAAATTCAAAGTAATTTTCCTATGAAAAGACAGCTCAGAGGATAAAAATGGCCAAGGACTAATTTCCTGTAAGAGTATGGGACTATGTAGCAGAATAACAGCTCATTTAGAATTAACAGATTCAAAAATTGATGCATTATTTACTTGTTTTTATTTGTAATTAATGGTGTTACAAACCATTGTATGGTTCTGATTTAGGTCATTGCGCAAATGTTTGGTTGTACTTTCCAGCCTGTGGAAATGTGCCACTGGGTGCTGATGGGATAATAGAATCACACAGAATCTCCTGAGGGCAAAGAGACCCACAGGGATCATCCCCATCCCTGTGCCTGCCCAGACCCCCAGTAATCCCACCCTCGGCATCCCTGGCAGTGCTGTCCAAAGGCTCCTTTGGCAGCTCTGGGGGTCCCTGGGCTGTGGGACCCTCCTGTGCCCAGTGCCCATGGTGGGGGTCCCTGGGACCCTCCTGTGCCCAGTGCCCATGGTGGGGGTCCCTGGGCTATGGGACCCTCCTGTGCCCAATGCCCATGGTGGGGGTCCCTCACCCCAGGGACCCTCCTGTGCCCCAGCCCTGACACCAAGGCTGTGCGTTCAATCCCTCATGGGCCATTTGCTCAGAAGTTGGGCGCTGTGATCCTTGTGGGTCCCTTCCACCTCAGGATATTCTGTGAATCCAGACTCTGTGATGTTCCAGACGAACAGGCTGGGCACTGCAGGGAGGCGCTCCACACTCTGCTCTTTGTCTGCACTTTGGATCTCTGTGATTCTTACTCCCACGGATTCTCACACAATTACAGCCTTTGCGGTTGGTACTCTGCCTTCTTGTTTTAATAAAATATGGATAAGGCTGGACAATTTTTTAGAAGATAAATATATTATATGAGTTATTGGAGTAGTTATACTGGCACTGGCACTTTACACGGCAGTTTTATTGCCATCTCAGCAAGTGTCATTTTAGCATAATTGCTTCTCAAGTAATACAGGATGGGTGCAGATACATATTATGTAATCACAGAAGAATGTTAATAAAGAACCTTTTTCCAGCCTTTTGAGGGATTTCTTTTCCAGGCAGTGAAGCCTCACTGGAGCTAAGCTAATTAATGTCAACTTTATTGTGGAAAACATTTTTATCATTTGCTTTGATACTAGGAAATGTAGGATGATTTTTCTATTTAACCCTGAAGAAAAATAATGAGCAAAGCAGTCAGTCAGAGGTATGGAGCTCTTGTACCAGTGTCGGTATTTTGAATAACAATTTATGAACCTGGGTATCTGTGGGTGTCTTTTAGAGCCTTTGTTTGATATATTTCTCAGTGTTCTCCCACATCCAGGAGATGCCTCAGGATCTGCCCAGCCCAGTACACTCTCCTGGAGCCCCACATCATCTCAGCAGCTCCTGGAGGAGGTGGGTCCCTTCCATGAGGGAACTTGAGGAATTTTAACTGTAGCTGCCAATTGACTGAAACTCAGTGTTTGGCTAAGGTATATTTACTTGTGTGTACAGATGGCAGGAAAACCCAGGCCTGAATAGCATGGAACTGGTGATGCAGCATGATCCAGGTGTCAGGGAACAGCATCACTGAGTGAAAGGTAACATGTCACTAAGTTTTGGGCACTATCAAGCACAATTTACTGGATAGTTTGTTATTACCAGTAGCTTTATTCCCCTCTTTCAGCATTTCACATCAATCTTAGTGCAAAGTGACAGACAGCTGGGGGATCTGATAGCATTACATGAAAATTATACAAGCCACAGAGAGAATAAATGTTTTCCATCTATCTTTCTGTCAGCGGCCTTGGGAAAGATCAGCTGCAGATAAATAACATTTATCTCCACCAGGCATCACCACTTGTGCCTGAGGAACATGAATTCCTGGAGATAATGAAGTTTGGATTGACCTCATTCAGTGCTCTGGGGTATTGAGGGGTTATTCCCAGTACTGGGACCTGGCCCCTTGCCTCCACCATCTACCACCCTCCATCCCAAAATTGGGCAATTGCTACTGGCTGTCTCACTTCCTGAAGTATTAAACCTTATTACCAAAGTTTGGATGGCTATGTATCTTAACTACACAGCAAGCATGTTTATGTGACTTGTAAAAATTGTCAGTGTGCGGACAAAAAGTTGTATCCTAATCTATATGAATGAATGCCATGTCTGAAGTCCAATAAACTAGTGATGACTGTTTCACCCATGGCAAGGGCTGGTTACACAACAAAAACGAGTCATCACTGTGGTAACCAGAGATCTCTCCAGATACAAGTCACAAACTGAACTGCAGAATTGTGATTTCAGTAGCATTAAAGAAGAATCAGCTATTGGAAAGATAAAAAAAAAATCTAAGTAAAACCATAATTTTTGCAGTCTATTAAATGGGTTTGTAAAAAGAAAGAACTGACCCTTTTGGGGAGGAAGTGGTGGTTGGGGTGTCCCAGTCCTGCCATTCAGTATGTGGATGCTCTCATCTCTAAGGGTGAAATGTTTTCCATGCCCTGCTGCTTTGTGCAGCACCACAGAATCTCAGCTCCTCGCTCTGAACTCCCAGCAGTCAGCAGGAATTAAACTGGACTCAGAGAACAGGACTCTGAGAAGGGATAGAAATAAGCCAAGGAGCTCATTGGCTAAATATGGAGTTGCTCCAGCTTTGAAAAATTAAAAAAAAAAAAGCCATAAAAAGCAAAGTCATAATCCCTCTCAACACATAGCACAAAGTGGATTTTGAATCTTCCCTTCCATTTCACATCTTGTCCCTAAACCACTCTTGATCTTGAATTGGACAGGGAAACTGTGGCCACAGGAGAAAGTCTGGGGAGTGACCTATTTAAATTCCTAAAGGGGGATTTAATCCTTAATTTACATACAAAACACACATCCACATCCACACCCACACACCCATCCACACCTATTTTGCATGAAAGAATTGTCCTAAAGGGGAATTTAATCCTTAATTTACATACAAAACACACATCCACATCCACACCCACACACCCATCCACACCTATTTTGCATGAAAGAATTGATAAGGAGCAGCAAGAGATGCAAGCTGCACAAAATTATTTAGGTTAATCAAGACTAGGTGATGATCTTCAAAGTGTATAAAAAGATGATGGTGTGAATGGAGAACAAGACGATGAGCAAAATTCAGTTTTGACACATGCAAAGTAATTTGCACAGAGGAGTTAATTGGAACAATTTATACTCCTGTCTAGGCTCTAAATTAACTGTAATAACCCAGAAAAAAAGATCTTTGTATCACTGGGATAGCTCAAAGACTTAACATGTAGATATTTTCTAAGGAGCAAGAGTCATTGGAATGCAGAGGGGACAGGATAAATCAACACTGGAAGTATTGGGAAACTGTCACAGAAATCACTGTTACACACTCCCCCAGAATAATCTGTTCAGGTCAGTGTGTCTCAAAAAGGACGTGGATGAAATAGCTGGATCCAGAGATCAGTTCTGGAAATGACTAAGTGCTTGGAGAGAATTTATGGGGCCTGTAGGGCTGAAATGGCCTGAATTTATTGTTGGGTGAAAAGATTGAGTGGGAGATCTGAAAAGCATAAGAAGTAATGGTGGGGTATGATGAAATTATTGGTATTATGAAATTAAAAAGTAGGTGAGTGCACATCCTTTATCACAGAGCAGAAAACAGAAGGTCTGTCCTTGCACAAAGGCGGGAGCAAGCTCAGGAAAGCAAACGCAGAGAGGGAGTTTCCCACACTATTCACTGCTGAGACTCATTTCTGGGAGCTGTCAATAAGGCCAAAGCCTGCACCCATTTCAGGAGGTCAGGCATTCATGGGGAAAACAGGAACCTCCAGACCTAGTACAGTGAAGATTAAGAGCTAAGCAATTGCAATTGCAGCAGATAAAGGTGTTTGTGAGCCAAGGCTTGAGCTGGGATCCAGCTGGTGTCCCGGACACCTGGGGCAGGTGTTCTGTGACCCTCGGTGTGGGCACTGGGAGGTGAGAGCACTGTGAGCTGCACACCTGGGCACACCTGTGCACACCACACCTGGGCACACCTGGGGCAGGTGTTCTGTGACCCTCGGTGTGGGCATTGGGAGGTGAGAGCAATGCGAGCTGCACACCTGGGCACACCTGGGCACACCTGTGCACACCACACCTGGGCACACCTGGGGCAGGTGTTCTGCCTGTGCCAGCTGAGGCTCTGCCCACCCGGACTCCTGGGGGTGCAGGAGGAGCAGACCCCACACTGCTCCCACTGCTGGTGCTCTGCCCATAGCCCAGGGCAGGAAGAACCAGCACAGAAAAGACAAAAGCTCAGAGGTCTCCTGATGATCAGCTGCTCACCTGGGAAAGGTTTCGTTTCAGGGACTGCACATAATTTCACAGGGATCAGGAGGTTTGGTCTCTAGCCTGAATTTCTCTACTACCGGTAACATGAATTTGCTTTCCTCACTGTAGAAAAGAAGGAAAAAAAAAAATCAAAATTTGCCAAATGAAAAACACCAAAGTCATTAAGGGGGAAAGTTTTGGGTTTTTTTAAGCTTCAGTTTGTAACAAATAATGACAATTTGAAAGCATGCTGTTGGGAGGAAAGGGTTAAAATCAGAAGATTTGGCAAGGAAGGAATAATTTCACTTAAAGTGGTGCTCAAAGACCACTCTCATGGACATGCCTGTCTCCTGCTGAGAGAGAGAGATCATAAAAGCACAGCCTTGTGATAAACCTTTAACACATTTAAAACACGGGCAGACAGCAGTTCCTGCTGCTGGGCATGAGCTGAGCCTCTGTCCTGTGTCCTGTGTCCTGGGTGTCTGTGTGTCTGTGTCCTGTGTCCTGTGTGTCTGTGCCCATGAATGAGCTGAGCCTCTGTCCTGTGTCCTGTGTCCTGTGTGTCTGTGTGTCTGTGTCCTGTGTGTCTCTCCCGCCCAGCGTTGTTAGTGAGGTAATGAAATAAATCTACTCTGCATGTTGGCTGTGTTTTGGTGGTTGCCATGGTTACCTGTATGTGTTGATTCACACACATGCTGAGAATTCCCCTTAAGGTATAAACTCTAACAACATCTTAGTTTGACTTTCAGTTAACTACAGAAGAGAATTTTACTCTGAAGATAATTTCTTCATTTCTTTTGACACAATTTATCATGTATTAGTTTTAAAAATAATTAATTACAGTACCCTGCAGAATGATTGGCACAATGTGTGGTACCTGTCATCACCACAACCATGGGAGAAGGAGCCCTCCAGTGGGTGGGAGAATCAGTTTCCTCAAACTTTAGCAGAGAAGGGAAATACAGAAAATCTTAGAAATGAGATCTATTTTCTTAAGTGCTTTCCTATGCAAAACCACTCCCACTGGTACTGAAATGTAAAAAGGTCTGTGGTGCCTTGTTTGACAATTGGGAAGGCATAAAAGGATGATATCGTAAGGAACACTTGCTCTGGCCTTTTTTAGACTTAGCACTACCAAAATAAAAAACAACCATTTTGTCTTCTCTTCTGTGGTTAATATTGTGCTTCAGAGAAGCAAAGTTTTATCTCTTTTTTTTTTCTTTTTTCTTTTCTCCTGTCCTTAAATGTCCTTTAAAGACTGTGCATAAGTCCATTGTCTAAACTGCAGCCTTCTCAGCCATGAGGATGGCTGACCAAAGAGGCTTCTGTGGGGAAGGATACCGAGGGAACTCTCATCCCCATCGTGTACCATCCTCAGTGTTCCTGTTTGGGACTGCAGGAGCTCCCAGTTTGTGTTTGGGACTGCAGGAGCTCCCAACTCGTGTCTGGGACTGCAGGAGCCCCCAGTGTGTGTCTGGGACTGCAGGAGCTCCCAGTTTGTGTTTGGGACTGCAGGAGCTCCCAACTCGTGTTTGGGACTGCAGGAGCTGAAGGCAGAGTGGTCACACAGCAAGGGTGGGACACTGGAAGCTGCATCTGTGAATTAGCAGCATACAGGGACTCAAGGACGGAAGAGGGAAATGGACCAGAAAGTTCCATTTTGGTTTGGAAGTAGTTGCTACAAAGTATGGGAGAAGCAAACTGAAGGGAGTAAAATCAGCAGGTCATTGCTGTGCTAGGGAAGGAGTTACGGCTGGTGTTTCAAACAATGCTTTCTGTGGCCTTAGAGGCAGGAGAAAGGAAATGTTTGAAGTATCTAAACTGAAGTTGACAGTCTTTAAAAAGTCCTAAGGAATTAATAAACTCATAGACTCCTGTGGAAATACAGCTTGTAATATTATTGCCTTTAACTTCCCTTTGGGCTTGTGTAGAAGAGGTGCTGAAATGCTGAAGGCCAGATCAAAACTGTGAAAAACGCCAATCACTTGTTTTTAAAATTTTAAAAGTTTAATAGTAATAAAATGGTTATAAAAATAGTAATACAATTAGAGTAATAATAATTTGGACAAATTGAATTAAGACAATATGAGACAACAAATACAAAGAGTTACGGACATCCGGGTACCTTTTTCTGGGCAGCACGAGCTCAAAAAAGGACCCCTGTTAACAAAGGATTAACCCTTAAAAACAACAGCCTGTTGCATATTCATACAGCTCATCCATGATGCATAAATTCCATTCAAACCCAGGATTCTGTCTGGTCATCATCAGCTTTTTCCTCTGGATCCTGACAGCGCCTTCAAGGTGGGAAGACGTTCGTTCTTTCTGATAATGGAGCAATAAATTCTTTTTCTCTGAAAGATTCAGGTGTCCTGTGGCTGCTATCTCACTGCAAATCTTTCCTTTAAAAAAAAATCCTACATAGCACAGTTTCTATTTTAACATTTTTTATAATCTAAAACTATATTTAACACACTACTTAAGAGAATTAATACAGCATTACTTTCTAACACAACACATATAATATTCATTTTAATATTTGTGAAAAGCCAATCATAAAGTATGCATTTTTCACAATAACATTTAAAAATATTATCTTCTTTTTTGCAAAATTACACAGGCCATTTCTCTGATATGTAAATTAAATGTTTTGCATTGTGGTAATAACTAAACCTTCTGCCTGTTTTAGAGAGAACAAGAGAACAAATAAATAGAACAAATAAATACAGAGATGAGATTTCAGAAAGGCAACCCCAAAGCACACCCTCGGTCAGCTGCCTTTCTCTCAGCTCCAGCCCAGCCTCTGGCTCAGCCAGGCTGGGATCTTGCAGCAGGTGCAAGTCAGAGCTCCAGATCACACTTCTGGTGAGACACATGCCCTTAAAGATGCAGAATGAATGTGTCTTTAAAGCATGTGCAAGATTTATTTCTTCATTTCTTTGCACACATAAAGAGCATGACATTTACACTTTGAGCGGGACAGAGAGTGCAGCTGGTCTGGATTTTTCTTTTCTCTTGCTTTTACAGCATTACTGTTTTCTTTACAATGCGATTATATGAGCAAGCAATTGGATTACTGAGAGCATCCAGCTCACATTTCCTCTTTTGAAAAGACCTGTGAAAATCTTTATACCTATGCCAGGAAAGAAATAGAGATGTCATAAAGTAAGTGTCTAGCCTGCTATCTCTGCAATCTGATTATCCATGTAAGTGCACTTATGTTCAAAAGCGCTGTATTTTCCATTTCTTTATCTAGCTGTTTCTCAGAAAGATCTTTCTATTTTATGTGTTTGAAATACCTGCTGGTGAGGGATGTCCTTTATGGCAGGTAATTAGCTTTGTGCAATGCTCTGCCTCCCTCTTCGCAGAGCTCTGTCCCTGGGGCTCCCCTCACAGATGTCACACACATCCAGGGAGGAGCCCCCACACCACCCATCCCTGTGCAGGGACCTGAGTGCTCTGCAAGCAGGAGTCGCTTCATGGAGCACTGCTGTCAGTGTCTGTGCTGAGGGCAGTGAGTTTGGCTCTGTTCACAGATGGCTGTGTGTGTCTGGTTCCCACAAAACACAGCAAAACAACAACTCTGGTAAATTTCTGGGAAATAAACTATTTTGAAGGATACTACTTGAATAAGAGAAACAAAATCCTACCAAATAACTAGTCACACACCAATATGCTTTGAGAAAATAATTCTTTATTGTGTTTGGGTATTGTTATTACCTGTTTTTACTGTGCAATCAGTTCTGCCCCCCCTCCAGTGGTTTCTTTGTTCAAGAGAGAGCAGTGGGCAGCAGTGGCCAGGGAGGACACTTGTGACTGAGAGGGTGAGCAACTGCTCTGTGCCAAGCGTAAGAGCCTGAATGAGGGATGTGGGACTCCAGGGGCTCTCCAAATGCAGTTTATTGTACCCAAGGTGTCACAGCAGCCCAGGGCCGTGGGTGACAGAGCTGTGCCCACAGCTGTCAGCTCCAGCTGCAGGCAGCCCTGGACACCCTGAGTTTAGGTTCCAATGCATTATAGACTTTTCTGTGCTGAGCATCTTCATACAGCAGAACCAATCTGTACCTTAACTGTTACCTATAGCCCATCACAACTGCTGTAATTACCATATTCATGTCACTCTTCTCCAGTCACTAACAGTCAGTACATTACAGTTTCAGCTAGAAGTTGTTTTTCAGTTTTCTTGCAGTGGAAATTTCTGAGACCTTTTTTCTGCTTGCCACATTTGCTGTCTTGTTTGCCTGTGCTCTCTTTGTGCTTGGTAAAAACATCTTCTTGTTTGGGGTGGGTTTATCCTTTGCTCTAAGCCATAAACCCCCTTCTAACTAACACACCCTTTGCCTCCTTGGTTATCCAGTGAGACTGGCTCAGCAATTCTTTTCTTCTATATCAAAACTTGCTTCCAACTCTATTTGTTCTTCAGATTCTACATTCAGAAATCTTTCTGTCATGCACACATATCTGTGAGACTTTCTTGTCAAACTTTCATCCTCCCCAACAGCCAAGGCTCCAAAGGAAGCCTCCAAAGGTGGGGCTGCACCAAGCCAGCCAAGCCAACACAGAGAGGGGACTGGGAAAGCAGGGTAAGGATAGAAATGGAGTTGCGCAAAAAGTCTGAATCTTGAGTGGTAACACTGCTGAAGATGACAGGAGGTAAAGTTAGTGGCACAGTAAATAAAAAGAAAGGTGTGAAGATAAGAAAAATATTTCTTAAGAAAAATGCCGCCTCCAAAAGCCTGCTGAAAATGTTCAGCTTGCTGAAACAGAGAGCTGAGGAACACATTATTTGGCAAACTGGAATGAGTAATTAAATGCAATGATAAATTGCATTTAATTACTAGAGACTCCCCTCACAGATGTCACACAGTGTAGGTAACCAAAGGGAAGTATTGACCAAAGCTGAGCAGAAACAGTGAGAAATGGAAGAAAATGTGTTTTCTAACAGGCAAAATACCGAAGGAAGTAAAATCTATCACTTCTGCTCAGACAGCTAAATAAACCTACATCCAAGACTGGATAAATCTGAAGCCACTGATGGAAAACATGTACCCAGACAGAATGTGGAACACAGGGCTGCAAACAGTGAGAAGAGCACAGGAAAAATGGACCTGATGTCTTGTGAGTACAGCATTGGTACCAGCCAGGGAAGCAAGGAGGAAGCCTGGGCATCCTGTCAGCAAAACAGCAGAAATGGATGACTACTGCCAAGAGATACTGGCTTTAACCGGTGATTATTGTTGGTTTGCTTTATTTAATGTTTGAACTGATAAATAATGTAATTTCTTTTCCATTTATTTATCTATGCCTAATTGAACAGGATTAAGTGGCAGTACAGATAATGAGGTTTACTGCTCTGAGGTTACTGTGCTAACTGTGGAGCTGATACTTTATAGCTATGAGGTTAGATTCATTAGCTGCCTCCCCTTGAGCAAAGCCAAAGTACATTTTCTGCATGTGAACTGACTCAAAATTAATTCAGACTGGTACCTCAATTTCTTTGTCTTTCATAAACAGGAGGAGAATAAAATGGATTCAAGTATTTTCCTAAAATGTTTGTTAATATTCTGTTTTATCAGTCCCAGTGAATTCCTTTCCACTTCAGGCGTGCTTATTTTCTACTTTGCCTCCGTTTCATCTTATTTTCCCCAGCAGGGATGAAAGCAGACACCAGATCTCTTCTCATCCTGACCTGAGCTGGAAACCAGTGATGTTAATCACGCCCTGATTTCAGTTTCTGCAGTGCTGCTTTGGAGAGCTTCTCTTGCTGCCCTTGCTGTGCTGGGAGGAGGGAGCAGGAGAGCACGGGGTGCTCAGGATGCCCCGGGATCTGTGGGATCTGTGGGATAGATGAGCAGGAGAGCACGGGGTGTTCAGGATGCCCCGGGATATGTGGGATCTGTGGGATAGATGAGCAGCAGAGCACGGGGTGCTCAGGATGCCCTGGGATCTGTGGGATCTGTGGGATAGATGAGCAGGAGAGCACGGGGTGTTCAGGATGCCCCAGGATCTGTGGGATCTGTGGGATAGATGAGCAGGAGAGCACGGGGTGCTCAGGATGCCCCAGGATCTGTGGGATATGTGGGATCTGTGGGATAGATGAGCAGGAGAGCACGGGGTGTTCAGGATGCCCCAGGATCTGTGGGATCTGTGGGATAGATGAGCAGGAGAGCACGGGGTGTTCAGGATGCCCTGGGATCTGTGGGATATATGGACATGTCACAGGGCCCCTGAGTGAATCCTGCAGGGGGATGGAGCCAGCCCAGCTCTGCTAACTATTGCTTCAGATGAGTAACTGGAGCTGAACTAAAGCCTCAGACTGAAGTTCTCTCAAGATTTACCTGAGACTGAGCTTGTGTTGAGCTCGTGCTCAGTTGTGTAAAAGGCAGCCCTGAGGCCAGTGGAAGCTGGCAGATAAGGAAGCCACAACTCAAAGTTAGCTGCTGACCCACTGTGAGACAGAGGAAGAGTCCAGTAAGATGCTAGAAGAGCCCAGACCAAAAATCCCCTCTGTGCCAAAAGGTGTGTGCAGGGTGTGTGAGGGGTGGGTGAGGATCAGCTGCATGGACTGTCAGGGTATAAAGGGACAGGGATTCCTTGGTTTGGGCTCTCTCCCAGAGGCACACATCTCCAACTGTTTCTTCCAGTGTACAAGTAGAATAAATTGGACATAAAGCTCAAAACCCTGCTGCAGAATACTCAGGGCAGCAGAGAAAGTTTTGTACCAGTGACCTCACCTGCATCCCCAAAAAGCCCAGCTGAAGATCCATCTCTCTGGGCACCCTTTGGGGCTCCTCAGAGCAGCACCCTCAGGCTGGAGAGCTCCCAACACATCCCTGTGAGCGCTGTGATTGTCTGGGTCAGCAGCAGAGAGATGGGCATTAATATCTGACTTGAGCACACCCTGGCCCTGTGTCCCAGATAGAGGAGTCAGGTGTTTAGAGCACTGTGACCGTGTTCACAGGAGTTCTTGGATGAGGGAATAGACGAGGATCTGACTCCATGTTTCAGAAGGTTTGATTTATTACTTTATTATATATATTACATTAAAACGATACTAAAAGAATAGAAGAAAGGGCTTCATCAGAAGGCTGGCTAAGAATAGAATAGCCAAGAATGATGACAAAGGCTTGTGACTTGAACAGAGAGTCTGAGCCAGCTGACTGTGATTGGCCATTAATCAGAAACAACCACATGAGACCAATCACAGATGCACCTGTTGCATTCCACAGCAGCAGATAATCATTGTTTGCATTTTGTTCTTGAGGCCTCTCAGCTTCTCAGCAGGAACAACCCTAAGGAAAGGATTTCCATAAAAGTTGTCTGCAGCAGACATCTTTAAACATTCTTCTACCCAAAGCTAGTAGAAAGTATTCCTATTTACCAATTACTTTAAACAGGCATTTCAGTGAGTGTCCATAGCTTTAGGGATGCCTACTTTCATTTGGGAAGATAAAAATGGTGTTTTTCTCTGGGATGCATTTTATCTTGTCAGTAAACATCACAGTGTCACCAGCCTGCTCTTGCCCTGAGTTGTGAACAGTGCTGCACAGCTTGTGATTTGTGGTGTTCATGCAGATCCTTTGGTATAGTCTGAGAAACTTAAAATGCAGTTCAGAAGGGACTAGAAGAGATTATTTTAGTGAAAGTTTCTAGTATTTTTCCTCTGCACACAGCAGCCCCTGCATCTGGCACAGGCCAAGCAGCGGCCCTGGCCTCCCCATGCCCAGAGCCAGCATCTGCTGCTGGCAGCATGGATTGAACTCCATGGCAGAGCAGATTCACTGCATTCAACCAAAACCACTTCGGTAATAAAACAGGGCTGGCAGGGCTGATTTTGGAAGCACATCTCCTCTGCAGATACTGCTCGACCTCACGAACCAGAATCTCTGCAAAACTGTTTCCTTCCTCCGCCAGGGAAGGTTTGCCCACAGATGTTGAGGTGGCCTAAACAGCAACTAATTTAAAAGCTGAAGTAGAAATATATTTTTGGTTCATGAAGTACAAAAGTCCATGGAGATCCCAGACAAGGCTAGATTTATTTTTACTGCTAAGAGCTATTTAGGCTTCAGGTTGTTTGTTACCAACTTGCAGTTCTGAGTATTTTGATTAGTGCATGAAGTCTTATTACTTGCTTTGCAACATTTCTGCCTGCAGGAACAACGACAGTGCTTTGGAAAACTCATGTTTTTAGAGCTTTTAAAATATACAGTCTGCCTCAGAGAAGATTAAAGTGCTGCTTCTTTCCTTTTCCAGGAATTGACAAAAATGTAACAGAATATATTTCAGCAAAAGGAGTAGCAGAAGAAGCAAATATTATAAATTCCAGAGCCAAATATTATGATTTCTTGTTCTCAGGTACCCATGAATTTTCCAGACAGATGTGTGGGCCAGGCTTTCTCATGGCACTATCAGTTAGAATGACTCATTTCTGTCTGTTCTAAAGGACTACTAAAAGTACTTTTTCCTCTGCACTCTTTGTGCAGATGGGTAGCGAAGGTGGCTGTGGAAGTTACACAGAACACCACAGCGGGAAGAGAAAATCATTTGGATTGGTTTGTGGATGGGAAAAGCTGCAAAGAGAGGCTGAAGCCATTAAGAAATGTTGTGGGGGAGCACGCAGAAGGGATGTGGAGATGTGTGAGACGTCGAGGCAGGGACCACCATCCCTGCAAGGGCTGTGAGGTACCACCTGCACAGGTAAGCACAGAATCCTGCTCGGGCTGTGGATGGTGCCAGGCAAGGAAGCTGCTGAGCACACTGGAACATCTTGGCTCCTGCTTGCAAAATGCTAACAGGGTGCACTGGGCTTTTCTTCAATGACAGCTTATTCAAGTGAGACCTGAAATTATAATTAGAAGTAGGATGCACTTGTCGTGTGCAAATATGATAATTGGTTCATAAATGTATAATGCTGTTAATTAGCGTGTGATCTCTTGTAACAGAGGAACGTGTGTTGCTGTCTCCTGAGCCCCTGAGGACAGGATAATGAATCACAATTCAGTGCTCCCGTAGTACTTGGGAAGAAAAGAGCATCACTCAGTTCAGGCTCCTCAGAAACTCTGAGCAAAGGAAGGAAAAAAAGAGGAGTCTTTGCAAGGGCATATCTTTCTTACTGAAAAGCTAATAATCATCTAATAGGAAGAGAGAATTTTTTTTCTGTTCAACAGTGGGAAAAAAATCTTTTTACTCTTTTTACTCTTTACATTACTCTGTCATATCCAGTGATTGATGGTCACCAGAGTATGACTGAGGAACATTTCTGTTTGTATCCTAGCATGAAAGCTGCATAAACCCAGCCGTTAAAAAAAGCTGCAAGAAAAATGTACTAACACACACACATGCGTGACCATGTTTAATATCAGCTCTAGTTGCAGGAATATAGAAAGTCACACTGGAAGCATAAATATATGGGTTCCAAGAACAGATGGCTCCATCCAGAAGACTTGTAACACTCAGTGTGGCATCATTCGTTATTCATGTAGCTGTTCACTTTGTTTCTCCTCGAGTTTTATTTGAACAGTTGTTTTCACTTGAAAGATATGCTCAGAAACAGCTGCAAGCAGTTGGGGACTCAGCTTTTGTTCTGCACCCACATTGTGCTGGAGATACCAGGGCTTTCACCCTGCTTGGCTCTGTGACACGGTTTGAAGTGGGTGTCATCCACTGTCTCCTGGTGTGAGCAGATCTGAAAAAGGTGGCTTATCTGTCCCCCTGACTAAAATTCTGCTTCACCTTTAACCATTTCTGATGCTATCAAATATATTGATGGAAACAATAGAGAACACAGCTTGGTTTCAAAGGAAAGAGAGCTTTATACAAACCTTGGGCGCATCCTCTCTTGGTATGTTTTGGGTTACAGCACAGCATCTTTGGCTCAGAGCTGTGTTTGCATGGCAGAGCTGCCATCAGCCCCTCTGCCAGCCCTGCAGGCTTTGGCTTTCCAGCCTCATGGGAAGATTATTCCTACAACCCATTCACACCCAAGACAGTTAAAATGAATATTGTTATAATGGGTTCACACACCATGGCAAACCAACCGAGCCCCACTAGCAGGGAGGAAATGGGGATGCTGTAGGAGAAAAGCAGCAATGAGCTGCCTGTCCAGCAGCAATGAGCTGCTCTTCTTCAAGGTCAGCAAGTCCCTGGGCATCAGTTTCTGCCCATTGCTTCTCGCCTTATTGCTGGGCACCGTGGAGGAGAGCCTGGCTCCAAAAGGAACCAGAACACTTCGGACTGGTCTGTAGTGATAGCAGGATGTGCAAAGCCTCTGGTTTAAGGTCAGAAAAGAGATGATACAAAGCATTTTTCCCACAATTTTTTTAACATTTACTGTATGACCTCAGCAGTCATAATAAAAAAATGTTGTTGTGGTGCTCTTAATCTGCACTCTGATGGCTGGTATTTGTCAGGTTTACAGTTTTCATTTCATTTGTTGCCTCCATCTGTAGAAAGAGAACAAATGTCCGAGAATGGATAGTAAACCATCCAGCTGAAACAAGTACTTGGTTTGGGGAAAGGTTTCCTGTTGCAGGACAAATGGATTTCTGAGAAGACATAAAAATGTGACTTCTGGAGAGCAACACATAAAATGAAAGTAAAAGCAAGAGAAGCTGCTGAAACAATCCCAGACAGACAATGGTTGAGTCTCTGCTCCAGGAATTTATTGTGTGGAGGACAGAGCAAAGTACATTTCTCAGAGTCCAAGGGCAGGGAAGAAACCAGACAAAAATAGATGGAGTGGGATTTGTGGCTTTTTTCTTTCTTATATTGGTTACAATGCATTTATGCACCCCCAACCAATATGCCACATATTATATCCCAACTGTGTAAACACAATTGGTTTTTAAAGAGAAAATTTTGGGAAAATATTTGCAAAGATCTGCCTCTGGTTCTCTTGGCAGGGAAATCAGAAAGAGGGAAAAAAAATTAGAAAGCTAAGCAGAAGCCTGATTCCCCAAGCCCTGATTTAATAACATCTTTCTGGTGCTATTCCTAGCCTGACTAGGATCATTTATCTCACTGACCAGTGTGCTCAGCATCCTTCCTTACAACAGCTTTAGTGCCTTCAGGACTTTCAGATAAATCATTTTTTTATCAGGGAGACGGGTCAAAATGATTACACCTAAAAGTGTGTAGTTTTAAGAGACACTCAGACTTGTTCTTTATTGCTCTGGAAGTTACTTCTCTGAAAAAATTCCCAAACTCAAAGAAAGCTGAGATCTGGTGGCAAACTCAGGCTTTTGCTGCTTGGGCAGACCCAGGAGGGGTTGCAGGACACATCCGTAAGCAGGACACATCCGTGCAGGACACACCCATGTAGGACACATCCATACAGGGCATATCCATACAGAACACATCCATGCAGGACACATCCATGGACACATCCATCCATGGACACATCCATGCAGGACACATCCATACAGGACACATCCGTGCAGGACACATCCATGTAGGACACATCCATACAGGGCATATCCATACAGAACACATCCATGCAGGACACATCCATGGACACATCCATGCAGGACACATCCATGCAGGACCCATCCATACAGGACACATCCGTGCAGGACACATCCATGCAGGACCCATCCATCCATGGACACATCCATACAGGACACATCCATACAGGACACATCCATGGACACATCCATCCATGGACACATCCATGCAGGACCCATCCATACAGGCACCCCAGCCCACCCTGCAGCCGTCCCCCCTCCCCTTTGGGCACTGGGCTGGGCTGAGCTCTCCCCAGGAGATGCAGCCTTGGGGCCACTGAGAGCTCGTGCCATCCAGGTAAAGTCAGTGCCGCAGTAAATAAAGCAAAAGGTGTGAGGATGAACAAAAATATTTCTTTATAAAATGCTGCTTCCAAAAGCCTGCTGAAAATGTTCAGCTTGCTGAAACAGAGAGCTGAGAACACATAATCACAAATGAACAATTTCAACTTTTTTAAACCGCATGATTCTTTGGCAAACTGAAATGAGTAATTAAATGCAATGATGCACTGCATTTATCCGGGAGCCCTGGCCAGGCTGGCAGCACCTGCCCGTGGGCAGGGGGACACAAGGGAGCAGCTTCAGCTCCTGCACAGCCCCTTTTGGCTCCCATCTGCCTCAGCCACAGCAGCACCTGCTCACCACACCTTTCAGGGCTTGCAGGAAGGTCCAGGGTGAGGGGAGGCCTCTCTCTGATAACCCAGTGCAGGGGACCCTTTTATTAATGACTCACAGGAGGAGAGTCCAGCCTTTATGGCTCCAGAGAAATTATTGGTAAGATTTCAGCTGTCACCATGGCTCTCTTCTGGGAAGATTTATTTATGAATCTGCAGGGCTGAGAGACAGAGGAATTTTTCATTGCTTTAATTCACTCCCTCATGATTCCTTGTGTATCTACAAACACGCGTGCAGTGGCCACGTTTTTTAGACCCGCAGTCATAGAATAAAAAATATCCAATTTTGGTAGATACAGTGAAAAATTAGAAAGACATAAAGGCCATTTCCATATCTAACATTCCTAGTGTGTTCCTTATTCGGATTTTTATGATTGTCTGGTTAGAATTAGGAAATTTATTTTCCTTGAGGAACCTGCAGAGCTGGCAGTGGTAAGTTGTGGTGTTACAACATGTTTGAAACATATCTCTTTCAAACAATTTTGAACTACTAAGAAGAAGGTTAAAAAGAATATAGAAATTATTAAGTAGAAACCTTCAATTTTTTTTCTTTTTCTTTTGTGTCAGTCTTGATGTGTCAGCAGCAGTTTCTATCTCTGAAAGACAAAGAACCCTGGAACTCATATCTGTCTTTGGTTGAGTACAAACTCTCTGCAAATCCACCTGGGTCTCTGTTTATTTGTTTGCTCTGAAAGCGTGTTCTGCTGTGCTTTCATTGAGGTATGCTCTGCTCCTTTCCTCATTTTACATCAATGCCCTTACTGATGCTTTTCTACGGAACAATTGCAATAACCTCTCAAACAATGCAATCTTATTCTGTGAGTTTTCCTTTATCTTAACTTAGTAATTTCTCAGCTCTTTACCAATGCTCTTAAACTTGGTTCTCAGGTTTCAATCAGGTAATTTTCTTTCTGTAGCTTTGCAATGTAAGAATCTCTCTTCCGTTAATGATAAAGGGTTTGGGGAAATCTTGTTTCAAAGAAATAAAACAGATAAATCTGTGAGAAGTTCAGAGAATTCCAAGCCTCGGAGATAAACTTCTGAGCAACCTTTACTAGATAGCTGATATTTTGCTCTTCTTAGCAAGCCATTTATTTATAAAGAGGGAAAATACCATGGCAGGTGAGAAGAGCAGAGAATCAGTTTTAAAATATGCTGTGATGTCTGGTGTAGACAGCCCAGCTCTGCTGCCACTGTGATCCTGTGCAAAGGGTGCAAGGGCTGGATGGAAGTCAAAGCCTCCTGTGCCATCAATCAGCATGAATGATGATGGTGCTGGCCCTGGGAAATCCATATCAGGAACATGCACTAACCAGAGGGATTTGGTGTCTTTGAGCAGCTGATGTGGTGTTGTCTGTGTGTGTTTGTGTTTGTAGAAGTTCTCTCAGCTGCGCAGTGCAATGTGCAATGACCATGATCTGACATTTGGGATTCTAATCCACCAGTCTTTGAGTGTTGCTTTTCTAACGGCTTTTCACTAATTCCTAAGAATGCCTTTTCAAATTCTGCAAGCGGGAGGAGCTGCAAAGGCAAGGGTGGAGGTGCTGGCAGAAATCCACGTGCTTGTCTGAAGGGCAGAGGGGCCAGTGCCCTGGATTAGCTGGCTGCATTGCTTCTTGAATGAGACAAGTTGGTGAAACCCACTTCTGTTACACAGTAGTCTGCTGTTAAAAGGCTTTCAACATTTGCCTCTGCTTCTATTTTCTTAATCTAGCTTCATCTCACTTCTTCTGTGAGATGCTTTTGACTCATTACAGTCCATGAAAGCAGAACTAATTCCTGAATCTTGCCAGCCCCCATGTATTTCCCTTCTTGCCCATGTGCCTGAAGCGCCAGTAACACACTTCAGGAAGGGGAGTTGAAGAAATTGTCTGGTCAGTAAAAAAACCTTTTAGTGCATTACTCATGTCTTAACTGGAGATTAATGGTCACGTGTGACACAAGCAGTGATACATCATCTGCTGAATTCTTGCATTTTTATCCCAAGGCTCAGCCATTCTGCAGCACCAAGGTCTCCACTATGCAGGCAGTAATTGGCTGTGACCTAATTTAGGTCCTAAATAACTGCAGAAATCTGCCAGTGTGACCTTCCAGACAGCCTCAGTGAAAGGCAGGCTCTCCTGGGGCTGACATGAGCCCCTTGTCCTCCTTGTGCAGAATTTTGGAGGATTTCTGCCTGCCAAGGCCGACTGAGGACCAGGGGATGTGAGAGTGTTCTCAGGGGTTCTTGGATGAGGGAAGAGATGAGCATCTGACTCCATGTTTCAGAAGGGTGATTTATTGTTTTATGATTCCCTCATTTTGACCAGATGTTCTGTGCTAGGACACCAAAGTGGAAGGAAACTGGTCTGGGCGTGTTCCTGTCCTGCAGGAAGCATCATTTATGGATGGAGCCTCAGCAGAGCTTTAGTTAATGGCTGGGTTAGGGCAAAACAAGGGAAGCAGGAAACGAGCACAGACAGAGAGCAGGAATCACAGCACCCACAAAACGAGCTAGCTATTTAATAATGCATGGCAGACTGGACAGAAGTGATAATATCCAGGAAAAACTTAGCTGTTAAGAGAAAAAAATACAATAATAGCACATATTTTTCTAAGTGTAGTCAACTTGTTCCTCTCTGACAGTTTCCACCTTCTCCACCTTTAAAACTTGAGCTCAAGGGTGTTTTCAGGTCTCATTCTTGCATCTTTAAAAATAAGACACCTCCACATAAGCAAGATTCTGCATAACTCAGGAGTTTTGTGAGGTTCCAGAACCAATGAGATTAGGCAGTGCTTTTTTAAGGGGAGAAAATAAAAAGTGTTATAAATCTGAAGAATTTTTAGGGACTTCATTTTGTTGTGGAGCACTTTTACTGCAGAGTTTCAACTGAGCAGCTTATCTTCAGTTGTCCTTGGGCTGCACATTTTCTAATTTCAAAATAACTTTGATGCTGGGGTTGGAAACAGCCTCACCTGATTTTGTGTCACGGTTTCCAAGAGAAGTGGCCAAAAGCAAGTTAGGTCTGGATCTCCCCACAGAACAGTGCACAACCTTGGCTTGGGACCCAAAGTTTCTATTTGCTTATATTTAAAAATAAATTTAAAAAAAAATCACCTTTTGACTAATTTAAAGTCAAACCCGACTTATTTAAAAGACAATTTACTTTAAGGATAAGGAAAATAAAATGCTATGTTTTAATAAATGTAGGCTTTTAAAAATTCTTTGGAAATTGGGTCACTATTTATATTGAAGTCCACAAATTTCTTTACAACTTTAAGTATAAAGCACTTCAAAAATATCAGTGGTGCTAATTTTTGTTTCATTGTTACTGATGTTTTATAATAAAGACATTTTCCCAATGAGCTTATAATTGTCTTCCATATGTATCACATAATGAGCATTTTGCTGTCACTTATTGAACATCCTTCTGTCAATAATCAGTCCTCCATCAACCACTCCAAGTAGAAATTTAACATGAAGAAAGAGGTACATGAAGCTTTTTAAACACTTTTAAGTCTATGTTGCAGGATCTTGGAAAATAAATAAATTAATAAATTACAAATTTTAATAAATAATAAATTACAAATTTGTAATAATAATAATAAATTACAATTACAATTAAAATAATAAATTACAAATTTGTAATTTTTGTGTCCAGTTCAGAGCTCTAAGCTCTAACAAGGTAATGAGGGGAAAAAAAAATAGAACACACATTCAGAAGTAAATAAAAGATTAATTGCAGTTATTTTGCTTTAATTTGATTTTGCTTTGGTGGACTAAAGAGAATATTTATGAACATAAGATGTAACTTAGGTACCAAATTTTCTTTCAGAAAAACAAAAAAAATCAAACAGATTAATTGATTTCAAAATTTGTAATGTGGTCCAATGTTCAGTTGTATCATCAATCAGCCACACAAGGATCAGGGGCAGTGTCACACTCCACATAAAATTATGTTGTTTTGCTTTTCTTATAGAAGCCCACAGTTTTGCTGTTGATTCCTTTGTTGCTTAAATAGGTGTTCAGAAAGGTAATTCCCACATAACATAAAAATTATAGTGGCATTCACTGAGTTTAGGCTGATATGAATAAAATTTCTGATTTTTAGGGTTGCCAAAGACATTTCTCTTTCAATTAGTACCTCATTAAGAACCCTGAGATGTCCAAAGAGGAATATGGTAGCAGCAAACACGCAAACACAAGAAAGTGAAGCTCTCCCCTGGGATTTCCCCTTTCTGCTGTGAGCAGGAAACTCCTGCTATGAGAGCAGGACACCCATGAGCTGTCTCAGCAAGGCACTCAGCTGTCGCTGAAAAATCTTTCTTTTCATGAAAAATCCTTTCCTTACGACTTTTCTTCCTGAGAAGCTGGGAGGCCTCAGGAACAAAATGTGAACAATGGTTATCTGCTGCTGTGGAATGCAACAGGTGCATCTGGGATTGGTCTCATGGGGTTGTTTCGAATTAATGGCCAATCAAAGTAAGCTGGCTTGGACTCTCTGTCTGAGCCACAAACCTTTGTTATCATTCTTCTTTTTCTATTCTTAGCTAGTCTTCTGATGAAACCTTTTCTTCTATTCTTTTAGTATAGTTTTAATGTAATATATATAATAAAATAATAAATCGGCCTTCTGAAACATGGAGTCAGATCCTCATCTCTTCTCTCAACATAAGACCCCTGTGAACACGGTCACACACAGCAAAGTGGAGATTGTGGTGAGTCTGAGAGGAAGGAATGGTGCCAAATTCAGAACTGGTCTGTGAGCACGGACAGTGGGCATTTGCTAAAAATCCCAGAGTGCAGAGGTCAGTTTTGGGGAGTCACTCCAAAGGACAGAGCCAGCATGCTGAGGGTGATGTCAGGAGCAGGGGGGATGGCAGGCTGAGCTCAGGGTCACCCTGTTCCTGTGACAGCCTGGGCCTCCAGAGCCATCGGGATCCCAGCCAGGTCCTGGCACAGCTGCTTGTCCAGGCAGTGACCATGGGCTGGTGTCCCTCCAAGAGTCCCCTTTTCCCTTTCTCCTCAAAAACTGTCTCTGTGTGGAGGAATATGGGTCATCCCAGTCGTGATGAGCCATAAGTCACTGAGCCTTTGCAGGGGTTGGGGTCAGGGAGCCCAAGTGGGAAAGCACAAGGGAAGCTCCTCCTTGGAGCCCTGAACTTACAGCTGCGTGTGCCATTCCACATCCTGGGACAGCTCCGCACTGAATCCTGAGCTCCTGCTGCCAGCTCTACTTGCCAGTTCAGTGCTCCTTGATGCCACCAAAGAGATTGGGTTTTCCAGTTTTTAATATGTCACCTGGTGCAGGTGACACTGAAGCAGATTGCTCTAAGGTATTAGGGATAATATTGAAAGAAGGAACCCACTGTCTACCCCAAAATTTCCTGCGTGCCTAAACACTGAAGGCATTTCTGGTAATGAGTGACACATCTCTTAATGAGTCAGAGCAACTAGGTCTTTGTCACAATTCACTGCAACAATGGAGGGAAGGACTGAAAGTCCAAGCATTTTGTTGCTGGCTCTGCCTAGAATCAAAAAATCTTGTCTTGTTGAAAAAAATTGACAATTCCAGTAGGAATGCTTTCATAACAAAAAATATTTAAAAGATGTATCCATTTTGAGGAGGCCAATTTCTGCTTGGCTCTAACAGATAGGAGTGTGTTTTAGGTGTTAATTTCTAATATGAATGCATAAACAGGAGTACATGATCCCATCTAAACTTTTAGTTAGGGATTTCTAAAACATTTTACTTTGAAATGTTTATGTTTGAAAGGAGAAAGTGTCCAATGTGTGGGTGGTTTATGTGGGAAGGAGAGAGCTGAGCTCAGTGGAAGCCCTTAGGGCACGTCTGGCTGCCTTGGGCCATTGAGGAGGCAGGGGGCTCACTCTGGGACGAGACACACCTGTGCTGATTCCTGATAACGCTGGATCATTCACACCTGTGCTGGTCATTGATAACACTGGATCATTCACACTGTGCTGATCCCTGATAGCACTGGATCATTCACACCTGTGCTGATCCCTGATAGTACTGGGACCAGACACACCTGTGCTGATCCCTGATAGCACTGGATCATTCACACCTGTGCTCATCACTGCTAATACTGGATCATTCACACCTGTGCTGATCCCTGATAGCACTGGATCATTCACACTGTGCTGATCCCTGATAATGCTGGATCATTCACACCTGTGCTGATCCCTGATAACACGGGATCATCCACACCTGTGCTGATCCCTGATAGCACTGGGACCAGACACACCTGTGCTTATCACTGATAATGCTGGATCATTCACACCTGTGCTGATCCCTGATAGCACTGGGACCAGACACACCTGTGCTGATCCCTGATAAAGCTGGATAATTCACACCTGTGCTGATCCCTGATAGCACTGGATCATTCACACCTGTGCTGATCCCTGATAAAGCTGGATAATTCACACCTGTGCTGATCCCTGATAGCACTGGATCATTCACACCTGTGCTTATCACTGCTAATACTGGATCATTCACACCTGTGCTGATCCCTGATAGCACTGGATCATTCACACTGTGCTGATCCCTGATAATCCTGGATCATTCACACTGTGCTGATCCCTGATAGCACTGGATCATTCACACTGTGCTGATCACTGATAATGCTGGATCATTCACACCTGTGCTGATCCCTGATAGTACTGGGACCACACACACCTGTGCTGATCACTGATAATACTGGATCATTCACACCTGTGCTGATCCCTGATAACGCTGGATCATTCACTCCTGTGCTGATCCCTGATAGCACTGGGACCAGACACACCTGTGCTTATCACTGATAATACTGGATCATTCACACTGTGCTGATCCCTGATAGCACTGGGACCAGACACACCTGTGCTTATCACTGATAATACTGGATCATTCACACCTGTGCTGATCCCTGATAACACTGGGACCAGACACACCTGTGCTTATCACTGATAATACTGGATCATTCACACCTGTGCTGGTCATTGATAACACTGGATCATTCACACTGTGCTTATCACTGATAATACTGGATCATTCACACCTGTGCTGATCCCTGATAGCACTGGGACCAGACACACCTGTGCTTATCACTGATAATACTGGATCATTCACACCTGTGCTGATCCCTGATAGTACTGGGACCAGACACACCTGTGCTTATCACTGATAATACTGGATCATTCACACCTGTGCTGATCCCTGATAGCACTGGATCATTCACACTGTGCTGATCCCTGATAATGCTGGATCGTTCACACCTGTGCTGATCCCTGATAGCACTGGGACCAGACACACCTGTGCTTATCACTGATAATGCTGGATCATTCACACCTGTGCTGATCCCTGATAGTACTGGGACCAGACACACCTGTGCTGATCCCTGATAAAGCTGGATAATTCACACCTGTGCTGATCCCTGATAGCACTGGATCATTCACACCTGTGCTTATCACTGATAATGCTGGATCATTCACACCTGTGCTGATCCCTGATAGCACTGGGACCAGACACACCTGTGCTGATCCCTGATAGCACTGGATCATTCACACCTGTGCTGATCACTGATAGCACTGGATCATTCACACTGTGCTGATCCCTGATAATACTGGATCATTCACACTGTGCTGATCCCTGATAGCACTGGGACCAGACACACCTGTGCTGATCCCTGATAGCACTGGATCATTCACACCTGTGCTGATCACTGATAATGCTGGATCATTCACACTGTGCTGATCCCTGATAGCACTGGATCATTCACACCTGTGCTGATCCCTGATAATGCTGGATCGTTCACACCTGTGCTGATCCCTGATAGCACTGGGACCAGACACACCTGTGCTTATCACTGATAATACTGTATCATTCACACCTGTGCTGATCCCTGATAGCACTGGATCATTCACACTGTGCTGATCCCTGATAACACTGAAGTGAAGGCTTGCACAGAAACATGTATACAGTATCAGCAATAAAGTGCACAGCATATCGTGATTGTGGCATGCATTGCACCGTAAGTAATTTTATTTGGATTCAGAAATGAGATTTAACAAGAAACTCTGAGCTTATTGGTGTATGCAATTGGTGTATGCTCTTTGAGCAATTGGTGTATGCTGACTGCATACACCAATTGAATGTTACAGTGTAAATATTCTCTTGGTAATAAACAAAGAACACATGTTATGTCTAGTCAGAGTGAGCACAGTACCAGTGACTGTGCTTTGCATGTTTTAATGGTTTCACTAACGGACCATTCATTCATCTCTCTTCCAGGAATTTGTTTCAGCATTTTGTTTCCCTTTAAAGGCATTTGAAGGCTTAAAACGAAAGGAAACAAAATACAGCCATTCCTTTTGCTTTCTCCTCAGAGCGAAATTTTCTTTATCCACCCTCAGAAAAGTTGATGTTTCCAAACTCCAGCACAGGAAATATATTGGAGTGGTTCTGGAGAGGTTTGAAGCATGCTAGTCATCACTTCTATCCTGTTTAGCCCTGCATTATTTGGCTTGTTATCCTTAGGTGTCGCAGGCAGACACTGACAACTGCAATACAATAATTCACATCGCAGTGCTGGTAGCTTGGACATGATTTTAAGCAAACTGATGAAGCTGTCCATTATCCTCATGGGAGATGGCTGAGGCTGAGTTGGGTGGTGTGAATCCCTGTAGCAGCACAGATCACTGCAGCCAGAGCACCTCTCTGTCACCTGTGGGCCCTCAGAGCAAAGTGCAGGAGAGGCAGCAAACCAAGGAGGGATATTTCTCACAACCACCTTACCTCAAGTTACTCAGCATATCACATAAAATGATTTAATGGTCCTCTTTGGTCTTAAAATCCATGTTCTTAACAAAATGCAAGGATGTCTCCCTGGGATCTTTCATTATGCATGTCCTCCTCTGATGGTGGAACTCTGTAGACAACATATGGATGATGGTTCCTGTTTTTGATAGGTAATAATGCAAATAAATTGCTTTATCAAGGTGCAGACCACACATTTCACACTCTTTTGAAACCCTTAACCAGATTTCAGAATCATATTTCATTTTGCTGAGGTACAAAATTTTTTGCATGTATTTCTTTCCCATTTCTGGTTTTCTTTCCTTGCCCGTGCACACAGAAGAAAAGGTTGCTACTGTATACTCAGAGTAAATCCACAAAGGTGTCCAGCCCAGACTTGCAGCTAAGCTGACACCTGTGTGCAAACATCTCCATTCCAGAGCTGGTGCCAGCTCTGCTCATTGTTGATCCTCTAGACAGAATTCTTATGATCCTATGGATTATAAATTTCAGTACATAACAGCCATCATGACACTTCTGAAATGGAGGTGAATGGGTTCCAGCATTTACCAGCATTTTTATCTTTTAATTGTTTTTCTTCCTTTTCTTCTGGTTTTCCCCATCCTCTCTAACACACACTGGACATGTTTGAATAGCACGCCTGTAACTGCAGCATCTTTTCAGAGCACTCTTCCTTGTGTAGGGAAATACAAGACTGTAATTGAAAGCATTGTGTTAATACATTGAGCTGTCATAAACATGAAAATGCTTATGGAAGAGAAATTCACACATATTCTCTTCCAGTGTGTGTGATGAACTGTGAAAAATTGTTCTTTCAATGTATTTCTTAGAGAAAAGTTTTGTCACAGAGGGGGAATGATTAAAGAACTGGTGAATTTGAGAGCAGAGACGCCTGTGCACCGTTTTTCCAAAAACTCTCACTGTTACTATTTATTCCTGTGAGCAGAGAGACCCTGTGTGCTGACTCAGCTGCAGCACTCTTGTCACAGTAATACAGAAAAATGTGAAAACTAATGCAGGCAGGACTGGCTGTTGGAGGAAAGTTTTGCTTCCAAACTACACATACAGACATGTATATGGCACTGAAGAAATTTGGATGAAAAGATTATTTATTTAAGTCAAAAAATCCAGTTGCACATTGCTTCTGCTAGTAGGACAATTCATACGGGAGACATTCCTCTGGATTTTAGTTTTCTTCTAGCTGAAATTGATCTTTCTCATTCAGCTTTCTTGCTATTATTTCCTAATTCTCTACATCCAATCCTTATGAACTTAACTCATATTTTGTTGCCTGTAGCCTTGCAGAAAGCCTGCAGGGCCCATCACTGGGTGCCACCATCTCCTCCACATGAGCTCTGAATTCAGGAAAAGCCCAGGGAGGGATGGAGGGCTGTGTAACACACTTCTTTCTGATTCAGAGCTGGTGTTTCAGGAATATGAGATAGGAGAACTTGGTGCACAGAGTTTATTTCAGCAATGCCATCTCCCCACACCCCCATGCAGAAGCAAAGCTGCAGGAATGTGTCCTGAGGGACATCAAGCTCTGCTCCCGGGGCTGCTCCCACAGTGCCAGCTCAGCAGCGCCTGAGGCACATAGCTGTGCTTGGTTATCTCCAGATAGACAGAAAACAATGCTTTGAAAGGAGGAGGAGTCACAAGTGCATCTGTGATCACCTCCACCCATCAGCTGCTGAGCACATGGGGTGTGAAAGCATTGCTGGCTCCGGTCTGTCGGGTGGGAAACTGAGAACACAAAATTGTGCTGGACAGGGGAGTCCACAAGGAGGGAGCATGGCTGGGATGGGTCTGGCCCTTTTCCCTGTCAGCAGAAACGTGCAGGAAAGCATCACCTACCCTGCTGTCTGCAGAGAATTGAAATGTCTTTTTTCTTCCCTAGAAGGGCATTTATTTTGCAGTGGTTGGTGCCAAGTGGTGATAAACATCCTCTGAAAGAGGAAGAGATGCCTTGCTTTGGGATTTTTACATTTGAACAGCTCCTGAGCGGAGGCCAGAGCAGTATCAGTGAGTTTCTATTGGCAAAGCTTTGGGACCGATTCAAAAGGAAATTTTGGAGCCTTTGCAGGAATTTGAGGTCACTACACAAACAGCTTTTAGTGCAGTAGTAATAGGACAGTATTTCCTGATGCATTTATTTCCTGAACACTAATTTATTATTACTGAAGAGTTCAGTCACCACAGGTACATCTCTTCATTTTCTAAGTTGTTTTACTGTGAATGCTCACTTACCACACAATTACATATGTAAAAACTGTATTTTATATCGTTGTGCAAAAGCCTCCCTTCACTTGAGGTGGTCAGGTGCTAAGGAAACAAACCTTGTGGTGGATGAGAAAGGAAGAAGCACTTCCACACAGAAACTCAAGTGTGTGAGTACAGCCAGCACTGTCAGCCCTGCCTGGAACACAGCTCTGTCAGAGACCCTGAGAGAGAAGAAAACCTCTGACAACACGTGAATTTCATTGAAAATGTATGAAATACCATCAGTGAATCCCAGACTTGCAGCATTCATTTAAAATTACTTTTTCCAGCATTTTTTCCTGGGGACATAAGTCAGAGTCAGTTGGAGTTATAATAAATACAAGTATTAATTGCAGAGGCTCGTATGCCAGGGCAGATGAATAGAAATGCATTTGCTGAATGCTGGGAGCGGGAGTAGCAGATGAGTAAATTACTTCTAAAATTTGCATTCAGCTTTAAAAAAGAAGTTTTTGCATTGGTACCATCTGTGTTGGCTGCAGGCTGTCTGGCATGAGCAATGTGTACAGAGCTGGAGATGACGGTGCCCTGGGCTTGGAGCTGCTGGGAAATCCCTGAGCCTGAAACAGAGTCCTTTCCCCTCGCCATACCTGTCTTCCCACCCACATCCATCCCAAAGCAGGCAGCTCCTGAGGGGGAACTGTGGGGACCTGTGTGGGCTTTGGTGGGCATGGCTGCAGAGCCTGGGCTGTGTCCCCATGGGATCAGCATCTCCCTGTGCTGCCATAGCTCAGCTATGGCCCAGCTACACTGCCAAGTGTTTTAATCAAGTGTTTCAACCATGGCAGCCTAAAGCATGATCTTATTATTAATTTCACATCAAAATTATATTCCCATTTTATGTGGTAAATGTAAATTACAGAGGGCAAAATACACAGACAGGCTTTTCTATCAGGCAAATATCCTTGAAAAGGCAAAATCAACTAAACTCTGTCCCAGAACATTTCTAGCAGCTACAGCTGCTGCATCATGCGGAACAGACACCTGGTTCTCTGTGTGTGCCACAGCACAAGCAGGGCCCTGGCCTGGCACCACAGCACTCTTTGTGCCACTGTCCCCACTGTCCCCACTGCGCCACCAGCAATGGCCACTGCCTACAGCCCACAGCACGGCACCAGATGCCTGGCACATGTCTTTGGAAGCTCACAAGGCCCTAATTGCCTGTCATGGCTTTGGTTTCCAAATTTTATTTGCTTGAATCTCACGAGGTGTTGATAATTTGCTGATTACCTCTTCACCTCAAAGAAAGCAGAGGACAAATTAGAAATGTGAGTTAAGCATTGGTTTCAAAAAAGCCACACAAGAAACAGGAGTTCAACATTCAGAAAAGAACAGGTGAGGACTGGCAGACTGGAGGCAGTGACTGCTACAGTGACTGACTGGGACTTCATGCACCATATTTATGGGGGTGATGTAAAATCTGTGTAATACACCTGACTTTCTTTTTTTGTGGCTGTGCCACCCTTCTGTGCATCTCAGCACCTGCAAAGCTGGTGTTGTGCTCTCTCACAGGGATGAAGGTGAGCACTGTGGGGGGATGAGTCTGCACAGGCTCATTGGGCTGGGGGCTCCATCTCAGCCCAGGGCTGCCTGTGACCCCTCCACCATGCAGGGCAAACTCAAATGGCACTCACAACTGCTCAAGTCCAAAACTCACAACTGCACTCACACCCGCTTTTATTTATAGTGTCATAAAGGAGCCTGAGGCCATTGCTGACATCTGCCTTCTGCGGCCTGTAGATGCTTAATGCAGAGAAATATTCAGCTGCTAAACACAAGTAAACAAGAATAAACAGCTTTGATTCCTGTCATGCTCCACTCCAAGGCAAAATGCACCAGAGCACACATGTTCTGTATTCAGTATTTGACACAAGCTTCAAAATCAATTTTAAAGACAGCTAAATGAGGAAAAACTTGTTTTTTTTTCTGGGCACTCTAATTAACAGGAGAATTAATTGTTTGTCACCTGGGTTCAAAAGCAGAACAGCCAGTAGAAAGTAATATAATATTTTCAGTTAATATTTTAGAAATGCTTTCCCATAGACAAAGAAAAAGCTTGCTGTAGTATTATTGATGTATAATCTTCTCAGTTTGGCTTGTCCTGTTAGTGGCTACAGTTGGTCAACCTTTGTAATAATGATTTAAAAGAGCGAATAAATGCCTTTCCTATCTCTCCAAACACTTCCAGTCTCCAATAAGGTCTCTGTTAGCCTCTGGCCTGATTCCATTCAGTGCTTCTCATGCTCATGTCCCTCAGGAGCAGCTCAGGAGGGCACTGCAGCCCAGGAAGCTGTGGGGCCATGCAGGGATGCCCTGCTTCCACAGGGGAGTGATGGGGAGGCTTTTCTCCAGCATCAGCAAACAGTGACTGCCAGGCTTATGTGTTCTTACTTGGGCTTTAAGGAGGAGAAAATTCACATGAAATTTGATCGGTAATTTCCCCCAGATGAGATCTGGAGGAAATCATGTACACGATGTAGAACATGGTGGCAATTGTAAAGTATTTTGTTTTTTCTGGGATGAATCAGGAGAGGACACCTGGCTGCTGTGATGCAAACTGGGGGAAATGCTTTGGTTCACATCCAGGACAGTGGGGAAAGCAGCTGCTGGCTGACAGGGACAGGGGTTGGGACCAAGGCCTGAGCTTTTCCCAAACGCTGGTACCCAGGCAGGACGTGTGCTGTGCTCCATCCCATCTCACCCAGCACACAACAGCTGCTCCACACATCCCTGCACGGCTCAGCCTTGTGCATTCCCTAATGCTGTGGGGCCAGTGCTGCACCTCTGGAAGGGTTTTTATCTTAATTCCTGCTGGTTTCCTCAGCCCCTTCTGGGACTTGAGAGTCCCCTGAGAGCTGGCAAGGGGTGCGAGGTGCCGAGCTGCCCCTGTGACCACTGGGTGCCAGGGCTCGTCTCTGTTCTCTCCGAGAGGGCAGAGAAACTTGCTCTGTTTCATACTGAGGAGGCTTTGGCATCTGTTGATCTAAATGATTAAATGCTCATCACCAATTATTTTTAATTATTTAGTGAGAGATTTCATCTGAGCCGATGACACTGCTCCCGCCTCTACAAGTCACAGATGCTCTGGTTCTTAAGAGAGTGAATATTAATAAATGTTCTGGCGCATGCAAAAAAAAAAAAAATCTGAAGCATTGGTAAAGCTGAAGAAAGGCTTGAGAAATATTGAAAGTAATTATTAATGAAAATCATTGATGAATGAAAGCAGTGCCATAAGAAAGCACATGCAGGTTGGCGTGAGAGGGGCCATGGCAGAGCAGAGCCCAGGCTCTCTCTTTGCTCTGGGGAGCAGCAAAGAGCTGAAGGATGTGAAGTCCTCAATCTACCAATAAAGGTGTGACCTGCTGTGAAACCTCCCACACCTGAGCAGGATCTGTGACACCACACCAGCATCCTATGAGGCACGTGGTCCTCTGAAAGGCACTGAAACACAAAAGAGCATCAGTAAATGAGCCAGAAGGGACTGTGTTTGGCCAGGTAAGGCATTCCCAGTGCCCCAGCTGTGCCACAGCTCTCAGCTCACTGGGAGCTCCCCAGACTGCAGGGCAGGGACTGTCCTGCCATGGTGCAGAGCCCAGCAGGCTCATCCTGTCCTGGCACAGGTCTCACTGCAGGCTCATCCCATCCTGGGACAGGTGCCACTGCAGGCACATCCCATTCTTGGACAGGTCTCATCCCATCCTGGGACAGGTCCTACTGCAGGCACATCCCGGGCAGAAGTGAAGGGAGGAGGATGGAAGCTGCCCTGGGCTCATCTTTGCAGCACAGAGAAGTGACAGGTTGAGTTCAGCAGAGGTGATTTCTAATACAAGCAGAACTTTCTCTTGTTACAATAATAATCTGAGCTTTTATATATTTATTTCAAAGATCAAATATTTTGGAAAATAATCCTGCAAGCAGCTGGTCACACACCTTCCATGTGAGTATTTTGCAGAGAGTGGCCACCAGTGGAGGCTGCGGGAAGGAGACCCTGCCTGCCCTCAGGGCATGTCTTGGCCCCTGTGCCAGCCCTGTGGCCCTTGCTGGGCTGTGTGTTAGGCCAAACCCCTGGCCAGCTGCTGTGGCAGCAGCCTGGCTGTACAGAATCACCGTTCCCATCAGCATCTCCATCCACTTCTCTTGCTGTGCACAGCCTGTTCCTCCCTCACACCAAAGGAAGTCAGCCTCAGAGTCTATCAGAATGCAAAGCCACTAATGCCTCCAGCATTTCAGTTCAACACCTCTGCAGAAATTGATGTTTTATGCACCATGCTGTGTCATGGAAGAGCTCAGAGGAGATCAGTTATTCACTGTGGGAGGCAAGCACTGCCAGGCTCTGCTGCTCTCTGCCAGGCAGGGCACATGGCAATGGCACTGCTGGCCCCACAGGGAGCCTGGGGCCACAGCTGGGCACAGCTGGGCACCAGGGCTGAGCACAGCTGGGTGCCACACACCGTGCTGCTGGCTACTCCCACATAATAAGGAGATAGTTGGTTATTTCAAATTAGAACAAGATTCTGGTCTAAGAGAGAATCTAGTATCTAATGATATGTGCCTGGCTATAGGTGATAATTTGAGTTTGTGGAGCTTCTGTAATTACATTTTTTATGTGTGCATTTTTGTAGTTACCAGTTAACTGCAAAGTGATTACATGAATATTTATGCTTGGCGGGGTTAGACACTGCTAAAACACAGGATAAGCAGCATTTTTTCCTCCTTGTAATTCTTTGTGCTAATATCTGGTATTTATATTAGGATAAAGGCACCTCACCTGGGGTATTCACATACTCTTTGAACAGAGAGAGACATAATTCACTCTCCCAGGATTTATCCTGGGGAAGGCAGTGAGAAATCCTGGGAGAGAGGAAGGTGAGTCACTGCACTTTGTTATTCAGCAGATGGTCATCGTTTCTGAGATCCATTCCAAGTCCATGCTTCCTTCTGATTTTCTGCTTGCCCTGCACAGGGCAGGCAGGGAGAGCTCTCACCCTGTAACAGTGGTGCTGGTTTGGGCTGGGCTGCAGCAGCTGGTGGAATTGCTGCCTTGGGATGGTGTCGCAGACATATTTTCACGAAAAATCCTTTCCTTAGGATTTTTCCTCCTGAGAAGCTGAAAGGCCTCAGGAACAAAATGTAAACAATGGTTATCTGCTGCTGTGCAATGCAACAGGTGCATCTGGGATTGGCCCATCTTGGATGTTTGTAATTATTGGCCTTTCTATTCTTAGCTTAGCTAGCCTTCTGAGATGAAACCTTTTCTTCTCTCCCTTTAGTATAGTTTTAATGTAATATATATAATAAAATAATAAATCAGCCTTCTGAAACATGGAGTCTGATCCTCGTCTCTTCCCTCATCTGAAAACTCCTGTGAACACGGTCACAGGACAGCCCCTTCCCAGGGCTGAGCTGGGCTCACACTCTGGTGTTTTCTCAAATGAATTAGATTAATCCAATGAAAACTCAGAACCAGAGGCTCATCTGGAACTGTTGATCTCCAAAAAGATGGAAAAATCTGGCAGGGAAATAAACTAAGAAGGTAATAATGAAAATAGTGCTCCAGCAGCCATCTAGAAGCAGCTGTACAGGGAGCACCTTCCAGAAGGACTCCATGCCCCAGGGGTTTCTTCCTCCCTTTTGGCAGTCACCAGCAAGAGGCACAGAGCTGGTAGAGCCTTTCCTGGATTTGTGAGCGGAGGCAGTGAGCACAATGTGAGTGAGTGAGGTCTCCATGTGAAATGCAAAGCTGTGTTTTGTCTCAGGTACATACAGGCAATGTGTGTATTTGTGATTGCCATATGTGTGGAGACCGACCATGGGGCAGTTGTGAATTCCAATAATAACTGAGGAAAGTAAAGCATGGAAGAAGGCCTTTGAACCTATCTGTTGTTTTGCAATTAACCCTGGTTGGTTTACGAGCATTGGAATTAAAGTGTTAAGGATGTTGCTTTTTTGTTTGTAGTTAAGACTTCAATAGTTCTGCAATAATAACCTTTTGAAGTATAATTTTAGAATATTACTTATATCATTGAAACTATAGCTTTGGAATATATATAAAGGAAACATGCTTATCTCATGCCTTAATAAAGCAGAGAAAAACAGCTTGAGAAAGGAAGACGAACATCACCTCAAGGGTTTATGGGTTCGAGCAAAGGGAAGCTGGACATCACTGTTATGAGATTTATAGTCTCTGCAATTAAAAGGTGGACACATATCTGGGGAGCTGGAACTCCACCAGATGGGATTTGTCCTTCTTCTTTCGGAAACTGGACCGTCACAATCTGGGGATACTCCTTTGAGATACATCCTGGGAAAAACTAAATGACAATAGTGTATAGAATTGTGACATAAAAATTGGGAACAGAAACTGCTGATGAGTGAAAAATTGGAATAGAAATTGCTGAGAAAGCTGATGAGTACCCCTATAAATACCTGTGAGCCTCAACTATTGGTGTGCAGTTGGAGGGAAAACTTCCCCCACTGTACCCAGCACTGTATTGCACATTCTTTACCATATTAATGAATAAATTGATTGCTGCTTGAATATTGGCCTAGTCAAGCTTCTTATTCACAACATCCAGGCACCAGTGTGAGCCTGAGGCCAAACAGCCCCGGCTTCCCTCTCTGCTGTTTGGGAACAGGAGCAGTGCTCACACACTGGGGTGAGCACTGCCAGGCTGCTGCAGGGCATGGGTCTGATGGGGCTCAAGGCAGCCCAGGGCAGTGCCACAGCTCACCCATGGCCACTGCCCACCCCAAGCAGCACAGCGCCATGCTGAAACTCACAGTATTGACTTGAAAAAGAGACTCAAGGTTCGGAATTAATTATTACCAATCAAAGTAGGTAAATTCATGTACGCATTCATAGGTGGCTGGTTGATGCAGAAGTGCACACCACCAGAGAGTTGTGCAAGGGCACACACACCCCTCAGGCAGCCAGGCATGCTCTGCTCCTCTGCACCTTGCTTTAGAGAGATCCTCCAGAGGTAAGTGACTGATTCTCTAATTTGGTGGTGTCTGCACAGGGTGATGTGCAATGAAAGTGACATGAATGCTGAGGATAAGGTACTCAGCACACAGTGAGAGAAGGAGCCTTTCTTTGATTCCAGACAAATCCTCCCTTCAGTGTTCTGCTTTTATCTTTGCATGGAAGGACAAGTTTTATGTAAGACAAATGTCTATCAAAGTTTTATTTGAAAAGCATGCTTTCAGCAGAAGGTGGCACACTGATTAGATGTGACATTTGAAGCAAAGCATCCTAAACAGCCCAGGAATGCAGAAGAATTAAATTGAGGCCTCACATGAAAACTATTACTGTGTTATTAGGCAAGCACAGCCTTTTAGGCAGTGAAGTTTGGGTGCTCTTAATCCATGCTGACAGACAATAGTTAATATTTTCACAATTGTAACTTTTTTCTGCTCTCTTTTCTGGTTAATAGAGCATGATGGAGCACAAAACATTCTTCAGCAGCTCTACTCAGTGTAATTCTGGGAGCAAATAACAGTTATCTCTTGGAAACGGTGCCTGACATTTGAAAGGCCTCATTTATGGTCCTAACTGAGGTGGTTCAGAGCTCCTGGGGACCAAGGGCACAGAACCAGCTGCTCAGGACCTGTATCATCAGTATCAGCACACCAGCAAACTGCAGAGCTGGGGCAGAACCTGGCAGTGCAGAGGATCTGTGGGCTCAGGAGCTCCTGGGAGAAGGCAGGGGCCGTGAGCTGGGCACTGTGAGCTGGGCTGTGAGCTGGGCACTGAGGGGTGCAGCTGATGGAGGACCCTTACATGGACACCATGAGTGCCCTCGTGATGCCCACATCACCCCTCAGAGCAACGAGAGCAAGGGAGAAGTGCAGCAAATTCCTTGGAGACAGGCACAACTCTGAATGCGTGCTCAGCCCAAAGAGAGGGAGAGCTTTTTTGCCTTATTCTGCACTTTGCAAAGCCATTCCAAGGTCATTGTCTTTTCTGAGCTGTCACTGCAGTTCAAGGCACCACGAGAGCCCAGCTCAGCACTATACACATTTCTGGTTGATCACTATTTCCTTTTGTCCAATCCATTCTCCTGTCTGCAGTCAGAAAGGTCAGAGAGGCATATTTATTACTGTAAAGAATTGTCTAGCAGAAAGAAGAAGTGAACTTTGAAGGACATGAGTGATTCACAGAAGATCAATCCCAGTTTCCATTAGTCTGTAACAGGAGTGGCTATTCTCACTTTTGCACTTCTGATGGACATAAATACGAAAAAAATCAAGTGAACATTCTTTTGTATTTCCATGTCATATAGTTCATATCAGAGACCCAACTAGCACATGCAGGGGCTTCCTCATTCTTTCCAGGGTGCAGTTTACAAAGCCCAGAAGAGAGAAATGAGCCAAGGCACAAAGGCAGGTGTCAGCAGCACCAGAGACATAGATCTCCATCCCAGCAGCAGTGCGAGCTCTGTGCCACTGTCCCTGCCGTGTGCAAGGGCACCAGGTCAGTCAGAGGAGAGTGTGGAGCATGACTGGAGCCCTTGGCACTGCTGGCACTGCTGGGCAGCCAGGGGAGGGCCGGTGGCTGAGGAGAGGACCTGCTTCCCTTCCCTGACCAGCCCACAGTCCTGCCCTCCCTCAGGCTGTGTCTGTCCCTGTGTGACCCCAAATCCTCCATGCAGAACTGTGCCTGGTCCAACAGCTGCCCACAAGCTCTGACATGCACCCTGCTACAGGGTTTGAAGGTTTCACCAGCTAGAAAGTCACTGGGCCGCTGTCCATCCAGGGTAAATGCATTGTTAATCCTTGTCCTCCTTTTAAACCAAAATGAGGTTTTCTCTCCGCCTCTTCCTCCCCCATTTCTATCCAGGCAGCAGAGTGCAAGTGTGAGTGCAGAAGAATATTGCAGAAGAATATCCTCCTGCTGAAATACCTGTCCTATCCCGACTCCCTGGTGGCTCATGGAGCAAGCAGGGCAGCAAGGGGTGAATGCTGGCAGTGCTGAGGATTCTGCAGATCGTCCAGGTTCTCATTAGAGAGCTGAGTCTCCAGCCAATGGCCCAGCATTGCTAACGGCCCTGCACTGACAGAGGGGCTGGGGCACACTGAATATCAGCCATTAGAGACCAGAGTGTGTTATGTGACCAGAGTCACACTGAATGTCAGACAATGGTGTCTGGGGAAAATCTTCAGTGCCTCCTAATTAAATAAATGATTCTTTGAATCATGAATGATACAAGTTTTAAATATGGCTGACATTAAAGTGTTCAAGAAGAGGCTTTGTTTGTGCAGATTGATGAGGTCTGAGCAGGGAGAACTGTGGAAAGTTGTTATGGGAAAGCATGTGGGTATAAGGGGGGAAGAAGCCCACGAAGGTTCTCATCTCATAACTCTTCATTCAAATTGTGAGGGAGAGTCTGTTCAGGTCTGCATCCTACCCTGGAAAAAGCTGAGGGATGTGCACTAGCAACTGACATTTTTAACAACATAAAAATATGAATAATGAGCAAAAATTGATTTAGTGTTGGTGTGATTAGAGAGCTTTAGTACTGGTTTAATAAAAGAGAGTGTCTGTGCCATGTGCTCAGCTGGTGGAATAAGTCATTTGGTTAGAAGGGACAATCCCAAAGGCCTTCCTGGCCAGCCTGGAGAGTGACCCTGAGCAGCTGCTGCATGGCAGCTCAGTGTGCGTCAGGCCATTGCTTCCCCAGAAACAGAAACTATCACTATCACAGAACAGCTGGCAGGAGATGCCCACTGCAGGCTGCAATTTCACATGGAGAGTGAGAGGTGATCCTGTGCAGGACCAGCATACGAGACTGAATTTACCCCATGCCCAGATGTAAGGCCTGGATAAAGGAGAGTGTCTGAACCCTTTGGGACACTGGAGCTATTGCCTTGGAATACAAACTGCCCTGTCTGATGCACATCACTGCAAGGCTTCCGGAGATCTCTGGGTGCTCTCCCCCAGACAGCTGCTCTTTCCAGGCTGCTCTTTCCCAAGCCTGGAGCATTCCGTGGGGCTGTTGTGACCCAGGTGTGGGACCTGGTGCTTTGCCTTATTCATTCTTACACTGTTGGCCTCGGCCCATTGAACCAGCCTGTCCAAACCCCCCTGAGGAACCTTCCTGCCCTCTGGTAGATCAACCCTTCTCCCCAGCCTGGTGTCATCTGCAGAGGGCTGAGGGAGCGCCTGATCCCCTTGCCCAGACTGTGGATGAAGATCTCAAACAGAAATGCTGTCACTGTGGGAATTGGTGTATCATTAATAACTGAGATACCTTTTGTTTGACCAAGTCTGGCAAATATCCTATTTCCATTTTATGAGATGTGCATCCCCAAAAACCTTTATAAAAGGGAGAACACACACTGTGTTAGTGTTCTTCATTCCCTGCTACTAACCTGTTTTTTGTTGGTCTACATTTGGGGAAAATTGGTTTGACATGGGAGAGAATGTTTGGAATTTTTCTTGGCTATTTTTTCCTCTCTTGCCTTTTTTTTAAAAATTTTTTGGTTGCTATGGAAACAGCCCTTCCTCATTCAAAACACCATTTGATGGTACCATTTCCTATTAAGGTTCATATTTTCTTGCAGTCTCTGTCACAGTGTGCTAGTCACAGCTCCTCCACTGATCACTGCCCCTGCACTGCCCTGGGAGTTTACATTTCTTTATTACAACAGAGATGAAACTGACATTTTGCCCAAATGGCTTGTTCTTCACAGCAGTGGTGCAACAGGGCAAGCAGAGCTCTCAGGCTCTGTGGTGTTCACAGCCTCAGGGGCTGCTCTGCTCCTCACCCCTCCTGGGTGGAAAACAGGCATTTTGGGTTTTGGACCCATCAGGATTCTGCTTCATCCACTATCTGTAAAACTTCTCTGTAAAAATTCTTCTCACTTTCCTACACCTCCTCCTATCATTAATAATCTCATATTGAGATCTGCCAAATCTGTTGGCCACACTCATGGATAGGTCTCGTGGTAAGTGGAGGGAAAGGAAGAAACTTGCACAAATGTTTTGAACATATGGTTGAGGTAGGTAGATCCTCAATAGACAGGTCAGATTTATTCATTTTGGCAAAGAGTTATGCAGTGGGCTTTAGGGAATTTTATTCATTTTGGCAAAGAGTTGTGCAGTGGGCTTTAGGGAAGTGCTTTCTGTAGGATGTGAGGCTGGGTCATGGGGTGTGCGGTTCATGGTGCTCCTCCTGTGCTTTAATCAGACACCAGAGAAGACAGAAGGAGTGCCTGGACTAAATTGTATAAATCTTGTTTCACCTCCCTGCAAAAACTGGCAACCTTTGTCAAACTTCTGAAAAAACAGGGCATCAATGTTTGACAACAATTCTGAT